>NC_133777.1:13487400-13490315 GCF_003597395.2 Chelonoidis abingdonii
GTGCACTGTGGGATACCGCCCGGAGGCCAATAACGTCGATTTCCGTCCACACTAACCGTAATCTGATATGTTAATATCGAATTTAGCGCTACTCCTCTCGTCGGGGAGGAGTACAGAAATCGATTTAAAGAGCCCTTTATGTCGATATAAAGGGCATTGTAGTGTGGACGGGTACAGCGTTAAATCGATTTAACGCTTGTTAAATCGATTTAAACGCATAGTGTAGACCAGGCCTTGTAAATTGAGCAAATTTGATATGCAAGTCATTGATGAAGAATAAATATGGAGTACCAAGATGTCAAGCTTCACTGTGTTATTTCTCTAACCTTAGACACACTGCACAGAAGCTTAAAAAAAAAAGTCTATTTTTGGTCAGAGATTGACTTTATGAAATATATTATCCTGTGGTATTTTCTTTAGAGCATCCCTGAATGCTAAGGGTTGGATGGTTTAAGTCTTATCCCTGCACCCAGAGTCTCTGCTATTGGAAGAATTTCACAAATAACTAAGATAAAAGTCTCTCGCAGTTAGTCCGCAGAGTGACGTTTGTACCATTCTCCATATGAATGGCCCTTTATAGAAGCAGGATTAGGCCCAATTTCCTCCTTGACTGCCCATTCACAGATGAATGAGCTCACTGACCTTCTCATGGGCTTCTTAGTTAAATGCTTGAAGATTTTATTATTATGTGTTTTCTCTATATATCTTTGGATACTTATCCTCCTGTTCGCTTCGCTGCATTGCACTGGATTGCCGTTTTTAAAGGATGCTTTTTTGGCCTGAATAAGCTTTCCTAAATTCATTATTTATAAATCAAAGGCATCCATGGCTGAGTCCCTGCGTTGTAATTGCAGCTTCATTTAAAGGATGACAATAGCATTTAGAAGAAATTAGTCGCAGCAAGTTTCTGTATCTTGATCCTATATGGAAAGGAAGTCACTTTCAGACAAGTTGATTAGATCTCCCTGATAGGCGAAAAAGTGTGTATATAATAAAAAATTGGGCCCCGTAGCACCTTTCAGTTAAGAATCTCAAAGAAATTTCCAGACATTAATGAAGTGAGACTCTCAAAATCTCTGAGGTGGATAAGTCTTATTAGAACTAGGTGTGTCAAAAAAAAGTATACAGGTCAGAATTTATCGTAACACCACACAGGACAGGCTAAAGACCCAGGAAGAACTACAGGGTCTGTGTGTATCTGACAGCCCCAGTAAAGAATGTCTTTTAGCATTAAGTATGGCACAGGCCTAGAGGCTGCAAGCACTGTTGGAATGGACTTCTCCCTATGCCCCAGCCATCCTAGCAGACCACAGGAAACCACTGCACAGCTTTGGGCTTCTCCACTAGTGCAAAGATGGCCTGAAACTGCTGGGAACCTGAGTGGGATTATTCCAGCATCAGAAGATCATTGGGTGATGCCAGAGAGACTCATATGCCATGTTCCTTCCTCTGATTAGCACTGGAGGGACAGCCAGGGGAAAGGAGTTGAGGGTGGTGTGTCCCTGAGCTCCAGGGATTCCTAGCTACCTTAATGGCCTTGTAGGGTTGTTGGCAGGCAGCACAAGATAGTGCAGCCTGTGGGCTTCCTATTGATTTAAGACAGTGGGAAAAATCCACCTCCTGCAGGCTTTGGAGATGACCTACCACAGGCTAAACTCATTCTGAGATGGGTGAAGACAGGACTGTGGGATCTCCAGGTTCTCACCTGGCCCACTCTTAAATGCATACTTCTCCCTGATGCACAGGATGCTTCCATGGAAGACAAGACGTGGACTCCCCCTCCATGGCGCTTCCAAATCCTGCCACATCCCTTGTGAATCATAACTGTCCCAGAGAAGAACAGCAGGATGTTCTCATTTTACGACCTGGTTCAATGCACATTGAGGTTAATGGAAAACCTCCCATTGACTTCAGAGGGCTTTGGATCAGGCCCTCAATGACTGTGAGGATCAGTGAAACAGAGGTTCTTGCGTGAGACTTCAGAAAACACATTTCAAATTGACATATTGAAAATTAAAAGGGTCGATGGTTGTGATAGCATTTTATTTGCTCTTGTGTTTCTATCTGTAGTTACAAGTGAAGAAATAACCCTTTAGCTATTTGTATGAGGTTCAAAGTGTTGCAACAGGTGAGAAATAAATAAAATAGGCATCAAGCAATGAGGCCAAGAAGTCAAGGGAAAAATAAATAAGGCATCAAGTCTTGTGTAGTCTGGAGAGAGACTACAACCCGTCTAACTGGCTACTGCATATTTATTAGAGCATTGCACATGTCCTCTCTCTTATTACAGAACCTTAACTCTGACCTGTCATGTTTGATTAGCATTTTAAAAGCTTCAGACATTTATTTATCTGGTTTCCACCTTTTGCGCCACAAAATGGATAATTCAGACATTCAGTGCAGAGGACTCATGGGTATGTTTCCTGTCTATTAACATCCCACGCCAGCATGACAGCCTAGTCATTATGCATTCATCTATTTTGCTATAAATTGAGGTGAATTGACTGATTAGCCACCATTACTACCAGACAACACATTTCTTGTTCATCTGTCAGTTGTTCAGCGGCCAAACTCCTCTGCAGTGGACCCTGGAGTGGTCTAAATCAATATTACACAAACTGGTGTAGGCCATGCTGGGGTATTATTCACATCTCTTGGGTCCACTGTTCAATCCTCAGCCTTCTACTCTAAGCTGCAGCCACCCAAGAAGTAATGAGCTTCCAGCATAACAAGGGATATAACTGTGACCCTCTACAAAGCTGGATTCAAATAATGTGAAATAATGAAACCATCGGTAATAAAACTATAATATAAAAATTCCCCTCTCACCCCTATGGGTGGTATGTGTCTTCCTCAACCTCGGGTCCTCTACCAGAGGCCTGGGAGTTTGAGGGTTCTGCGCAGTATCTTAGCTG
>NC_133777.1:13491916-13577062 GCF_003597395.2 Chelonoidis abingdonii
TGAGTTCTTGAGGAAGGTCCTTAGTGTCCTGTTGACTTTGTATAGCGCCAGACATTCACAGATCCACGTGTGCGGCATTGAGTCATAGGCTTTCCTATAGTCAATCCAGGCTGTGCTCAGATTGGTCTATATATTAAATAGCAACATCCTTTACATTAAGCAAACTAGAGTTAATTTTTAAAAAAACAAAACCTAGAGATATCTGCTACTTTAAAAAGCAAGATCTTTAGTGCCACTGTATCAAAACCTTTCCCTCCATGCCACACCCTCCCCCTGCATCACTGCAGCAGTGATAGGACTCATTAATTTAATATTCATCATGCTTTTTGCCTGCCTGGAGGATGGACCAGAAGAGGCTTATCATACCAGAGCATGCAACAGTGCTCCATGCTCCTCATTGCCTCTCATCACTTCTGAGTGATGTCTGGCCTCATCTTCACAGCCCTGAATATGAGAGGTTGGAATGATCTCAAAGACTATTCTTTCCTCCATGGCCAGACTTTATACTATAGATAGGGGCAAGGAGACTGACTGTCCCATGGGAGGGACTCTTTGGGAACAGATACATGTTGCTCTTGACTGACATCCCTGAGGGGTGATGTTCGCTATCACCAGAGACTACTGTCTGCCCAGGTCTCATTAAGCCATTAAAAAGCCAATACTTGCCACTGATATCTCCAATTATAGGGGGAAACTGTGGTTAGCTAACATACTGTCATGTCTGTGAGCTAATGCTGATTTTATAAGTGTAGAATATGGCATAAGAACCTTCTTGCCTCCCCCCGACCCCAATAACAGAACTAAAATATGAGTTGGCATTTTTTCCTGGAAGTGTGCCACAAAAGAGACGCCACCGAGTTGAGTAGCTAACATAAGATCAGAGACCTTGCTGGAGGTTGATGATAGAAGCTATGCTGAGCTGGCTTATCTTTGGAAAGAATGCATGTGGTCCTTTCCTCAAGTATTTGGTGCTCTAGGGATGGGCCCACTAGAAGTACTGAGAAGGATGAGAAGAACTGAATGAGGAGTTCCTGATTTGGGGTGTGTTGGTCAGAAGCACAGGGCGCTGAACCTGAATGGGCACAGCTGTGTGACGCGCTCTCCAATACCAACTGGAAAAGTATATTTGCAGCCCCCCAGAAGACAAGCCCAAAAGCGAGAGGTTTAAAAAGTTAAAATCTATGTTGTGTGTTGCCATATGGTTTGGGGCAGAGAGGACTGTGCTTGACACAGCTGCTCAGTGGAGCTGGAACACCTTTAATAGTGGGGATGCTGAAAGCCTTTTACCT
Source organism: Chelonoidis abingdonii (assembly GCF_003597395.2). Taxonomy (NCBI): domain Eukaryota; kingdom Metazoa; phylum Chordata; order Testudines; family Testudinidae; genus Chelonoidis; species Chelonoidis abingdonii. The sequence goes on from NC_133777.1 coordinate 13,493,206, forward strand.
CATGGCCCCCCTTACCCTGTCCAAGCCCCCCCTGTCCCTCAAAGTTGGGGTTGGGAGCAGGGCCATGTCTCTGGGAGGGGGGGACCCAGACAGGGGCAAAGGGGCCAAGGCTGAGGGTGGGCTTGGGGTCAGGAATGGAGCCCTGGGCACACGGCCAGTGGCCAGGACCCTGGTAGTGGAGCCCCGGGAGTGGGGGGCTGGAAGCAGGGCTTCAGGAGCAGAACCCCAGGAGTAGGGTGTGGGGGCAGCCCCCAGGTGCAGGGCTGGGAGCGGAGGGTCAGGCATGGAGCCTCAGGCATGCAACCATGGAGCAGGGCGCAAACCCAGCAGCCAGAGCCCCACATAAAACCTGGGAGTGCTGCAGCATCCCTAGTTCCTGCATCTATGTTACTGGGCCTGACACTGGTAGGTCATGCTTCTACCTGCACAATTCAGTCAAGAGGGACAGAAAGTCCCTACATGCACCTTTTCTAAGCCTAGGATGAAAGTAATGAGCCCTATTGCTGTGGTGGTGAGGGTGGTCACAGAACTAGGTGTGAGGAGCTGCGAGCACTGGAGCTTGGGCCTATGCACTAATATTTCAGGCCAAAAACAAACAAACATAGATGCAACACGGCGGGGGGGCGGGGGGGAGAGTGGGACTCTGTGCCAACATGTTGCCAGGGCTGTTACACTCAACCTATCAGAATGCAGGATCTCCTAATGGCATTTTATCATTTTAATTACATTTGAAAATAACATCTTTGGGGAATGTTCTGTGCTAGCTAGGAAAAACCAAGATGATGACTTAGATCTCTCAAGAGCAAACTAAGCTCTTTTCCTTACATGCCAGGATAGTGTTTGTGTCCCAGATATTAGTGCCGATGTTGATCTATGTCAAGCATGCTTATTTCTGCCATGCTGATCTCAGCTTGATGTAACAAATCATGACATGGCAAAATGTGTTTGGAACCGCCCCAAGCAGCATCTCATCTTGCTGTAGCAATGATAGAGGGGATCTTCCCTGAAAGCCTCCTATTGTGTTTCATAAAGCTGCCATCCTTAAGTGTTTTTGTTCTCTCTATTGCAGAATTTATAATCCTTAAGAAATTGGGAGTTTCATTTTCTCCTGGCCTTGAAAATGTGTTCTAATTTATGGGATAAGATGTGTGGTAATTGAGTTCACAACTGAATGCCAAGTCTTTTCTTATCCCCTGGGGTTTTCCTGGGAACTAGATATATATCCCAATATGTTTCAAGTAAAAATAATGAATGAATGAATAAATAAATTCATGAATAACAGCATGCTTCATTTTGTCTATTTCATGGAGAGAGCGAGGAAGCTAATTTTTAAGTATCAGGAATGTGCTCATTATGCAAAAACAGCAAAGCAGATGCAAATATTCATAATAAATATATTAGAAATCTTGTTTTAGCTCCTAGAGGACAAATGCAACAGCAAAATTGGGTATGATTATAATTTTTCTTCGGCCCCCAATGGTATCTTCTTATTTGAATATATATCTGCTTGATCTGGCTGTATCTAGAAGTATGGAGTCTATTGTGCTTGGAAAAGCAAACTAATTAAAGCTACATTCTTTGACACTTCAAATCTGGAGGCTGATGCAAAACTCACTGAAGTCAATGGAAAGGCTCCATTGACTTCAAAAGGCTTTGGATCAAACCCTAAATTTATTGCTGGTCTCATGATCATCAGCTGCTGAGTGTGTCATTTTGTCAATTACATTTTACACTTTTGTAGCACTTTCCATCTGAGGACCTCAAAGTATATGACAAGGGGCCTGGGACATAATATAAATAGGGCTATTCATCATTACCGCCATTTATTCAAGACTAAAATGATACATTGACAATTAAATGTCTTCATAATGATTGAATAGTGCCTAAAGCACCAGATAGGGTCCTTTCATACATTGAAATAGATCAGATAAGTAGTCTACTGTGGAGAAAGATGTCAATCTTTAATTTCAGCATGACTAATGGTGAAAATAAAGGTTGGTCATGATGGAGTCATTCCATGCCTTGCTATGGTAATTGGTGCAGTGTTTGTGGATGAAAAAACAAATCAGTCATTTACACTCTTCTGAAAAATGCTGAAGGACCTCAAAGCTGTGCAAATCACGTCAGTATAAACAAAGATCCTGGCTATGTTCATGACTGCCTCTTTAACTGGCAGTTTTAATTCATCCCCCAGCTCTCGCCTCAACTCCAATATTGAAAATATAAAGAGCTAGAGTACAGGTGGGGACATAGGATTGAAACTGCAAAGGTGGATAGGAGGGAATGTCAGAAAGATCAGGAAAATGCCTGGAATGCAATCCAGGTCTCAACTTCCTGCTCAAGATGTGGCGGATCCATAGCGGGTCTTGCAGTAGGTGCTCAGCAGTACAGATGGACCTCCCAAAAACGATCATTCCACAATCCATTTTTATCTCTTTTCTCTTATTTTTTATTAAATGGTGTTTGATTTTGCTAAATCCCATCCAACCACTAAGCCACTCCAAACTGGCGTGAACCTCTCTGAAAGTAGAACTCAAAATGAAAATGAAGAATGAAAATCAAACTTCAAAATTGTCAATGAAAAAGTGAAAAACAAAGTTTCGTCAGAAAATGTCAAGACTATTTACAAAAATGTCCAGTTTCATAAAATGAGCGTTGGCCAGCAAAACCCAGGATTGTGAGTTCAATCCTTGAGGGGACCATTTAGAGAACTGGGGAAAGAAAAAAACAAACCCCACCCCCACCCCCACAACGATCAGAGACAGTACTTGGTCCTGCTAGTGAAGGCAGGGGACTGGACTCAATGACCTTTCAAGGTCCCTTCCAGTTCTATGAGATAGGTATATCTCCATATTAATTTATTTAAATGGCCACATTACAATTTTTTTCTTCAAATGTCAAATTTCAACCAGTTCTACTCAGCTAGTTATTCTATTCTATTCTGTTCTATTCAGGTTCTTATACTGCCTTGTCATTGTAGTATCCAAACACCTTCCAGTAATGCATGAAGCGATGTGGCTAACATCTGTCTTGTGTGGCTCTCTCTGACTTTTATCCTCTCCCTAAGGGGAAAATTATGTGTGCAGTGAAGTGTTTTATTTTGTTAGGATTTTGTTTGGGGGATTTTTTTAAGTGTACGTATTGTACTAGAGAAGGAAGGGTTACAAAAGTGCCCCTTGCACTGGGAGCAGAAGGTAATGATATTTGCTGTGGTCTTTAGTTCCTGTGCAAGTTCATTCTACAGACTCAAACTGGACCTCGAAAAGGCTTTGCCTCCTGTGCTGTGCTTGTGTTAGAAAGTTTCATTTTGCCAGAAAAGCTGAGTTGTCGACTCCGGTCTTCAGTGGCACTATGACAATGTGCACCAGCTGAAGATCTGCGAGTCAGAATCAGCTAAAAACATCTTTGCATTGTAGTTTCCCGCTTGGCCAACATTTTTCAGATGTGCACATACATGTAATCTGAAGCCAGAGTTTCTTCTAGACTCTTTTTGCAGTAACAGTAACAAAACGCTCTCTGTCAGACACACAAATGCATAATCACATATGCAGCCATGGTATCAGTAAAATTGTCCAGTAATTCCTTATTCCTGGATTTTTTTTTAGGAATATAAATGTGAAAAGATAACAAAATATACTTATTCGAACTAAAAGCCAGCAAAACAAGCTTTGGCATGACACAGTGTGCACAAGAAAGGCCTGCCTAACTGAAAGCTACAAGAGGTAGTTAGATCCTGGTGATGTACCTGGTAAAAGAACCTGAAGAGGAGCATTAACTAATTATATGAGTGCAAGAGCCTGCTTAAGCTAGTTGCACTGCTTAGCAGAGCAGTCTATATACAAAAAACAAAAAAGAAGAAAAAATGTCAATTGTGCCTTTACTACAGTGGCATTTTTCTCTCTATACGCAAGACTTTTGCAATCTCATTCATCCTCTCAGACATGTCAAAGGAAAGGTCCCTCAGTCCCTCTGCTTTCCAATGTTTAATGAGCTACTTTTTTGTATAGTGCAATGGTCTTAAAGGCACTATAATGAATAAAAGCCAGAGTGAAGTCATCTGCTTACAGACCCAGAGAAGACATAGCTTAGATAAGAGTATAATGTGACACTTGAGTCTTACTAAGGTCTACAAATTCAGAGTCGTCTCAGAAGCCCCTGAGACATGTGAAAGGAATGCAAACATCTGCAGCATTTCATTGGATCTAGCAGTCTGTGAAGAGAAGCATCCACTGTGTCCAATAATATGTTTTAAGGTTTGGGTCAAATCTTTTGTGCAATTACCATTTTATATGCTGGACCAAATTCTACCCTGGCATACATTTGTGCAAATCTGTTCTCCTCAGGTGAATTCATGAGGGTGGAGCTTGTCACAATGGGAGGAGCATGCTCACAAGTATCGGAACAAGAATTTGGTTCCTTACCAAAGGCAGGAGGAGAGGATAGTGCAGTTTAAATCATTGTTCTGGTGGAGATTACAGGAGGTCATTTCTCATTTGCATTTTCCTGATTTACCAGGAGTTTGATGGAAAAAAAAGAAACACTAAGAATGGAGAATGTGACATTAATTTAAACAAAAGCAAGATGACCTAAGTTTTCAGTTTTATAGCCTGTGTGAGAGACATTCTCCAACTGAGCTAAACAGAGCTTTATCCATAAGTAGAACAGAATATTGCCAGAAGGGAGCATGAAGAAGAGAGAGAGGAAATGAAAAGGGCTGTAATCTAAAATTAGCACATAAAACTAACTGGAAAATGCTATTGTGTGGGGACTGGGATATCAGATTAAGGAAGACATGACAGGAAACCAAAAAAAGGCAGGGAAGATATTTATCAGTGAATAGCAAAAGGGGTACCTCAATTTGTTAAGGAAGTGCAAACTGTCTTTTGATGTGGGTCTCCTATATGATGTATATAATGTGCCAGATAATGATTTGGCTTTGCTAGAAATCCATGTGCTTACCGCAACCAGGGCTGGCTCCAGGCACCAGCTTATCAAGCAGGTGCTTGGGGCGGCCACTCCGGAGTGGGGTAGCACTTTCAGGTATTGGGCAGCAATTCGGCGGATGGTCCCTCACTCCCGCTGGCAGCAAAGGACCTCCCGCTGAATTGCCACAGATCGCAATCGCGATCACTGCTTTTTTTTCTTTTTCTTTTTTTTTTTTTTTTGGCTGCTTGGGGCAGCAAAACCCCTGGAGCTGGCCCTGACCCCAACCCAAACAATACTGAAAAGTGATTGACCATTACCAAAGCTTTTGCTGGTATCTTGAATGGAACCAGACTGACTGGGAATAAGCATCGCTGAAGAATGGGCTGAAGCCAGGACTCCTAACGTTTTTGGGGTCATGGTGGATAATCAGCTGAACATGAGCTTCCAGAGTGAGTTTGCAGCCAAAAATGTTAATGTGGTCCTGGGATGCATGAACAGGAGAATCTTGAGTAGGAGTGGAGAGGTTATTTTACTGGTGTGATTGCCACTGGAATACTGCGTCTCCAGTTCTGGTGCTCACAACTCAGGAAGGATATTGATAAATTGGAGAGGATTCAGAGAAGAGTTGCGAGAATAATTAAATGATTAGAAAACATGCTTTATAATGATAGGCTCAAGGAGCTCCATCTGTTTAGCTTAATAAAGAGATGGTTAAGGGGTGATTACAGTCTGTAAGTACCTACATGGGAAACAAATATTTAATAACAGGCTCTTCAATATAGCAGAGAAAGATATATAACATGATCCAATGGCTGGAAGTTGAAGCTAGACAAATTCAGATTAGAATTAAGACGTACATTTTTAATAGTGAGAGCAATTAATTATTGAAACAATTTCCCACTTGTTGTGTTGGCTTCTCCATCGCTGACAATTTTTAAATCAAGATTGGATGTTTTATCTAAAAAAACTACTCTAGGAATTATTTTGGGGAAGTTCTCTGGCTTGTGCTATACTGCGGTCAGACTAGGTGATCATAGGGTTCCCTTCTGGCCTTGGAATCTATCCGTCTATGAGTTCTAATACCAGTGCTCACCCCTACTCCCTCTCTGGCCTTGTCACTTGAAACTTCTCTGCCTCAGTTTGCTTACCAATGCAATGGGCATTATACTTGCAATACCTGCCTACCAGGGAAATGGGGAGAAATAATTAGTTAGTGCTTGGACAGCACTCTGCTACTGAGATGCACGATGTAAATGTTAAGAATTGTCACACTGAACACTGAAAATTAAAGTTAATTAAAGCCAAGGTTAGCAGGACCCACAAGATCTGACAGAGCCCAAAGAACAAAAGGGAATATCTAATGCCAAAAAGACAGGAGCCCCGTGCCTGGATTCAGACTCTTTAAAATGCTTGGTGGGGGGGACTATCTTGGATGATATCTGAAAGGAAAACAAACAGCTTCCCAACCCAAATACATTCAATCTTCTATTTATCTGCCAGCTTTTGAGGTAGTAAGTCATCCTTTGAAATGTGCTGCTCTCCATCAAAGGCTTCTTTCCTTGGAGTTTTCTGTGAGGGCGGAAGAATTTCAGGAGAACAATTAATAAATATAAATATCCTCAAGCTTGAAAATAGGCCAAGAGCATTGGACCCTTCGAGGGAATGAAGCTGTCTTTCATAGCTAAGCTCTAGGCAATGCCAAAGGGTGGGTGGGGAATGAGTAGAGCAGAAAAAGAGCAAGTTCTGGTGTGGAGATTAAACTGGAACCAGATTTTTTTATACTCAGTGCATTCAGTTGTCCTCATTTGTGCAGAGATGTGTTCAGGTCTATCTCCCCAACAGAGAAAAGAGGGTTGATTGTGGCTGGGACTGTAAGCCAGTGGAGGAAAACAAGGGGGAAAGAGAACTCACTCTTTGCTCTTCTACATGGCACCTTAGGTCTAGGCACCAATGAGAGTAAAGGGGCGTGCAATCTGCCTCCCTCCGAAATATTAGCCACCACCTTTTCACTGGACCCAGCTGAAGTGGAATGCAAACCCCACAGCTGGGATAGCCTTGCATGAGCATATGAAGGTTTACCCCATGTGCATAACTCCTGTAAACACAACGAACACAAATAATAAAACACCCCTAGGCCTCCCACAGGACAGAAGTATAACAATACAAATTCCCGATGTACTGATGAGAGCCCATGATATAGAACTAATTATATATTTAAACCTTGAGAGAAAAAAGGAAAGGAACTTCAGGGACTCAAATCTCTCTCGATTAGTAGTTCTCTCCAGCGGTTTGTCTGATTAATGGCTGCACCTCACACTGTGACTGTATAATAGGTGCTCTAATAGTACTTTGCCACTAATTATGTGGGGGCTGAAACAATGGGGCTCTTTCTTGAAGAGTAAACATCACACACACACACAGTTCACATTGATAAGCTGGGCTAAAATTAGGGCTGGGTGAGTGGTTTGAAGGATGATAGGAACATATCTGATCCAGGGTGGTCTGCACCATCAGACAGACTTCACGTGTCAGCAGACGAGGTGATAACTAAAACAAATAGTTAATCTAATTTGACGAGTCCACAGCCTGAGGTGGCATAGCTTCAGGCTATCAATGTGCCACTCTTACAGGCACATTTCTGTATGTAAAAACACATGATTCTGGATCTATTTGCAAGTAATAGGCAAAAAAAAATCAAAGACCCTGGTTCTAACTTGCCCAGTTTCCTCCTATATTGATTTTACATTTTAAAATGAATTTGTTTAGACTATGTTTGTGTCTGCCTAGCAAACAAGTGCACCAGCAGGAGTGTTTGTGGACGCTAAATTTTAAGGCAACATTAGAAAAAAATTCATGGGAAGTAAATTTTTAATCTACAAATGTGTTAGCCCTGGAAATCTGATGCTAAGAATTACGCTTATTCAGGCCTCAATTCAGCAAAGTACTTAAGCATGTGTCTAGCTTTGAAGAAATGACTTACTTGAATTGAGGGCCTCAACACACCTGAAGGGCTCCAATCACAACAGCGAGAATGCTCATGGTGTTTATTTGACACTCCTCCATCTCTTGTATAAAACAAGTCTCACCTGAGCTCAACCCTTGCCTGAGCTCAACCTTTGCCTGTCTACGGAGTTCTCTCTCATTTCCAGCCATTGTTTATTTCCCACATTAGAAACATTTTTTGCCGTTGCAAGCTCCTTAAGGTAGGCATCTTAGCTACCCCGTGCTCTGACTAGTGCTGACCAGGTTGGCAGCATGCAACAAATTCATTCTTGATTCACACTAGAACCACTTATTTGTGAATTTCCTTTGGCGGTTAAATAACAAACAATCAACACAAAAGTCTCTCTCACATCTTGATTACTCAAGAAAACAGCATCACTATTCCAGGTTGACAGGTAAATTTGCAAGTAGGCATTTTAAAAGCCACATGATGTATCTGATCAAATATTTACTGTGAATACCATATGCATTTTGCTGAACATGTTATGTCCCTGATAGACTGTAGAAGCTTCCTTGGGTGTATTCTTCACATATCTACAGATTCTCATGTATGGTATTTTGAGTAAAACTGCATTCAGGTACTTTTTTCTACAGTGAATATTTGGCCTGATAGATGTGCAGGACTCCTAAAGAGATGTTCTGCTCTATCATGTTAATCCTCCTTAGTTCATGGATTATTGACCTAATCAACAATGACAGCCCCTTCGGAGCCATTGCATCTCATTGCATTAATCTGGCTGTCACACATGCTTGAGAAGGTGAACAGCATCCATACTCTGAGCAGTATAACTTCATCAACCTTAACAGCAGGTACACAAGACCACTCATGGTGAAACCCACTCTGTACAAAGGGACAGCACAAGGCCTATGTGCCAGTTAAGTCCCCAAAATAGACTTTAAACAGGATTTAAGTGGTTCATAGACCTTGGGGTGGCTCTTTGCATGTGGACTTCACCACAACATAGCATATCCTTTTGTCTGAATGGGAAAAAAATCAGTACATATTTTCAGTGTTGAAAGATAGGGACAGACCCTGAACCCAGACTTCTGTCCACTTTGCATCACCAGTAAAGAGGCAGAGAGCTGTCCTAGCATGGCACTGAGTCCTCCTTAGGCTGCTCTGAGCTACTGGGGGGAACTGTTTTGGGCCAGAGCATCAGGGTAGCAGAAAGGTGGCTTCGAGTCACACCCCTCCCCCACGTGCATGCACAAAAACTAAATAAATCAAAAAGTCGAAACAAGACAAGTCAATATTTGATGGTTTCCCCTCACAGATACCTAGAAGCAGTGAAATGAAAATTAACACACAGTCTAAAATTCTAGTTCCTAGCCTGAGCTCCTGCACACAGATGTGAGCTTCTTATAAGACATGGACTAAGGAACTCAGCCAAAGCCCATTCAAGCTAATTAATAAGAGTCTTTCCATTGATTTCAAGGTGCTTTAGCTCAAGTTATGAGTGCCCTCAATTCCCACTGAAACAAAGCTGAGAGTGCTTAGCAACTTGCTGGATCCTAGCTGAGGTACTTGCATGCCCTCCGTTACCAGAGCATTTGATCTGAGTATCACACAATCTGTAGTGTATTTATCCTCACAATACCCTTAGGAGGTGGGGCAGTGCTGTTACAGCCATTTGACTGATAAGGAACTAAGACACAGAGAGACTAAATGATTGTCTGAAAAGAAGGAAGCCTGTAGGGTAGCAGGGAATTGATGCCAAGTCTCCAGCTAGCCACCTGCCCATGGGCTACCCTTTCTTTCAACTAGGCTTTGATGTACATATCATAAAAAGGAGCACTATTCTGAAGGTTAAAGCAGAAGGGAAGCACTTCTGGTTTTTGGAAATGTAATAGGTTCTGGAAATGTTTTAAACACAGGAAGGCATTTATTGGGTTAATTACAGAACTGCAGCATTATCACACTATGGTTATACCATATAGTCAAAGTGTAGGGAAGGAAACAGAGTAAAGAGTCAGGAGTCCATTGAAATATAGGAATAATGAGTGAATGTTAGTCTAAGATCCTATAGGAAGGTTGTTAACAACTTACAGACCAGCAGCAGTTTCACATAAAATAAACATCCTTCTACAGATTCCCTCTATTGTGACTAAGAAACCTTTTAATGGAAGCCTATAACTGGAATCTACCAGCTCTCAGAACAAGAGTAGGCTCCTGAGCTACTCCACACTTTCAGGAAGAAGAGATCTTCTCAGCTATGCTACTCCCCACAGGCTAAACTAAACTCCTGAGGTGTACTGAACTCACAAGCCAGAATGAGCTTTCTCAGGACTAGGTGCAGACTTCTGACACAACTGAGCTCCTATGCTAGAGAAACCTATTTGAGCTGAGGCAGAGCTCTAACCAGCCAGAATTCTGTAACTGAAATCAGCTCCTTCCCTGTGCAGCAGCCTTTATAGTCTGTTAGCCCCAGGTTCTAGCCAATTGGGTTCCTCCACCTGACTCAAAATGGAGTCTCACAGCTAACAACAAACATTACAGCTTCTCGGAAAATCCTACCAAGGCATTGTTTACCTCTCAGTTATTTCAGAATAAAGGCAATTAAGAGAAGGAAAGGAATAAAATAACAGTAGTAATAAACCCTGTAAAGTGTACCTTGTGTTTACTCTCTTTAGCAGTCATTAAAGGATTTGAATATACATAGGTCCAAGGGGAGGGGATATAGAGCCTTCTGCACCTCGCCCCTTGTGGGACTATTGGCATTTTGTGCTTGGGAAGAACAAGGACTGCTTCCTCTATGCACTCCTAGGCTGGCTGCAAAGGGCAGGCAGGGAAGAGGTGGGGATATGGCTCTGGTAAAACTTCTGTACCAGCCTACAGAGCTAGCCCAGCACATAAGAGAAAGCAGCTGCACTTTGTCAAAGGGGACTGGGGAAATCAAGGAAGCACAGTGGTTCTAGGAGTCATGTTACCTCCCTGAGCTCCTCCCGGGCCAGTGACCAGCTGCATGTCCCTGTACTCAGGGCTATAGCTAAATACCACAATTGCCCGCTCTACACAGTAAGAAAGCTGCTGCAGAATTTCAATGCATATTACCCATCAGTTGTCTGCTCTGGCACAACCATCTCTATCTAGAACTGCAAAATGTGATCACAAATTAAACATCTACTTCCCAAATATGTAGTTAGGGTATATTTTTCCTTTGAAATATATTTGCAATTTAAATGAATCCATTTAGACACTCCAGCTACACATTTGCCATATCTTTATTGCACTTTTACCACATTGCAAACAATTCCACAAAAAATGCTGCAAAAGTAAGCCTAGAGGCTGCCGAAAGCAGCTTTTACCCATGTATGTATATATTTACACAAAACTATCAAAAGCAAAGTTGGAAAAGTAACAGCCCTACTATGATAGTCTAGAAAGATCAGAGCTGCTACTTTCTTATGGATAAATAGTACAACTTGTCATTGTACATCACTCTGTAAAACCAACATTCAAGTATTCTTGTCAATGCGCAGTTATTGAAATCCCCTTGCAGCTAATCACGGTACTTATTGTTGTGGCTGTTATTTTTGCTTTTAAAAAGTTCATGTGTCTTAACCCTTTAAATGCTGAGTAGTTGAAAAACAAAGCATTCAATGTAAAGTAGGTACAGTGAATGAGAGCACTTAAAGGGTTAACACAAAATACTAAGTGGACTGTCACCAAGAATAAATTGTGAGTCACAAAACTATGCTGTCCCTCTTTTGTTAAATTTGGTAGGTAGGTGCCTGTGGTTTTTCATAGATATACCATATATAAATACAAAATATTAAATAAAGGCCTCCTTTCTATACAGAAAGATTAGGAGGTGTTTTGCCACCAGACTAGCGTCACCTGTCAGTGACCTCAATATTTTCCAAACCTTTTCATATTCTGATTTAGGAACTATTTAAAAGCATCACATTAGACTTATTTTTCTTAATTAACTAATCCTTCACAGAGTCTACACTTTACCTACTTTGGGAACAATTAAATCTCATTTTTGAATTCATTGAATTCACAAAGTTGCATACACAGTCTTTTGCAAGACTTTTTTTATCTTCTTTACTTAGCTAGTAAAAATGCAGTTGTGTGATTTAACTACCTCTTGGTTGTAATAGTGTTAACATCAGTGTCAAAGTCATTTTCAACCACATTAACATAACCATCTTTTTCTATACAGTCGCTAACAGCATTGAGAACAATCCGTAGCCTCCTGTCCATTGCCTCTAGGTGTAGCTGGTAAAGGATGGGTGCAACTTTATCTTTTAGTAACGATTCCTCCATCAAGTGACTGAGTTTGTATTCCTCCTTGGCTAATAACTGTAATCGCAGATAGGTAGACTTCCTTATTCTAGGAATAAAGGAAAAAGAGTAAATCAGTATTTGAGTTACACTTTATTACATGTGGCATAACAGACAGAATTGAAATAATCCTTCTCATGATAATGTGGAAGACACTGACATAAGAAAACATGGTATATAAGTAATATACCGGGCACATATTCTTAATGAATGGCCAACATTTTCAAAAGTCTTTAGTGGTTTTGGGTGGCTCAATTTTTAAATGCCCTGTTGAGATGTATTAAAAAGGCCTGATTTTCAGAAAATGTTGAGCACCCACCATCTGAAAATTGATCCCCTTTAAAGTTTCTCAGATTGGGGACCCAAAAATTAAGGCACCCAGTATCACTAGTCACATCTGAAATTCTTGGCCAGTGACATTAAGGGTAAAATTTTCAAAACTCTCTAAGTGAGTTAGGAACCTAAGACCCATTTTTCAAAATGTACTTAGGTCAAAGAGACTTGACAATCACAAAAAGTTGAAGAAATCAAAAGTTTGCTCTGATAGTAACTGAAATAGTTTTGCTGAAAATCTCTTTCTACTGATGCAAATGAGGTATACACGTGAAAAAAAGACTTTGAGTAACATTTCAAAGTGCTAAAATGACTTAAGAGCCTAAATCTCATTTTCAAAAGGGACTTAGGTGCCTAACTCTCTCTGAAATCTGTGGGATTTAGGCTCCTAAGTGCCCAAAGAGCATCAGTGCAGAACTTTTTAACAAGAACATACTGCCCATAGCTTTTAAATGAAATTTCATGGAAGACTAAAACCAACATTTAGAGACGATTTCTGTGCAAGCATTTAAAAAAACCCACAAAACAATTAAGCTGAGAAGACATGCATATGAACTCTCAGGCAACTACACTACATGGACAGTGGTGTACAATCTGTATCTGAAATCTCCTCTTCTAGATCGAGCTCAGCACGGTGCACATCTAGATGGGAAATCCATAGACAGAAAACCTCTTTTGCACCTGTTTTCACCACATTTGACTGTAGTCACTCCCTCAGCTTTGTAAGCACCAATTAAACAAACAGATTGTGTTGGTCAACAGTAGATGCCCAACAATACCCAGAGTGCCTTAAATGAGTGGTTCATTCAGCACATGGCTCACTCCTGAGCATTTCAGTCATGCCAGCTGAAAAAAAACAGGCCTCATTACAGATTAGGAATAAATGCCAAAATAAAACATACCTACAGCACTGGTTTAAAGGCACCAATATGGAGAGCTCATCATGGGAATATTTTCCAAACCTATTGAAAAATAAAGGATGAAATGACAAAGGGTATCTCAATGTCTAGTCCACATCTGTATTTTTTCATTCCAGAAAATTTGCAAAAAGATCTTTAGGAATATAGGGCCCGATGAGTGAAGGCAATGGGAGCTTTGCCACTGGGTGCATGATCACGGACTGACAAGATGGGGAAAAAGAGAGACAATTGTATCAAGTCCCTGCGCTTAGCTCCCCTCCCCTGCAAGCATCTGTCATTGGGGTGAAATGTGGGTGAAGTGGGAGCAGGTGGGGCCCCAGCAAAAATGATGTACAAGGGCCTCACATTTTTCTCAACAGGCCTTTTCAAGGCAAAGAACAAAACAAAGTCTGTGTCTTAAATTGATGGTGATTTACTATTCTGGGGAAAATTGAATGTAAGTAAATTATATTACCAAAGCAGAAGAATAGTCTTATGATTAATGAACGGGACTGAGGCTCAAGACATCTGGATTCAGTCCCAACTGTACCACAGCCTTCCCCTATCAGCTCAGGTAATTCATAGAATTCATATAATTCTCTTGGGCTCAGTTCCCCATCTGTGAAATGGGGATAATAATACTTCCTTTCTCACACTCTTTGTCTTACCTATTTATATCAGAAGCTCTTCAAGAGAGGGCTGTCTCATATCTATGTTTGTACAACATCTAGTCCTATGGATCCCTGATTTCGGTAGGGTCTCTAGACATTGCTGTAATACTAATAATTAATCATGTCTATACTGAAATGTATAAATTATCTCCATAGTTGTGTTGTCATGAAGTTAGTCTGGCCAAAATTATTCCATTGATCAATAAAATTATGAACATATTTACCCTCTTCCATTATCTAAGTGGATAATAAATGTTTCATTTCCAAACTTTTCAAAGGTTTCATAGTGATGTCGATCCATGTTTCCTAGAGAATAATAATAATAATAATAATAATAGTGATAATAATGATAAAACAAAACAACACCACTCTACACTGTTATTCCTAAAGTTTTGTTGCTGAGAATGCAAATTGGCAGATAGTCCAGAAGCCGCTTATTTCAGCCATGATCAGAATATTTCTGACTTTCTTAGTTATCTATGAAAAATTATTGTAGTTAGTCATTATTAGCTATGAAAAATGCTAAAAGATGTGGCAAATTACAGAAGAAGATATTTTTGTTCAATACTTTTTAGCTTGATTCTATATTATCTTCTAACTGAGGACTTTGCACATCAGTTGGGAACTCTTAAATATTTATTTCTTTTGATTTATTTAAAATATCACTAACCTTTCACTTGGAAGCTTTTATATAATTTACAATATACATTCTCATATAACAACAGATGATAAATTTCTCGTACCATTTTTGAGGGCTAAATTACGATTTGCCCTGTGTAAGCCACAGCGCATAGTTGCTCTACGAATCATGATCTGGTTTCTAGGTCCTTCTCCCCTGACATCCCTATCTCTAGAGCCTGCTACTTCTAGCATTCTGGCTGGCTGGCACATTTATCAGAACAAGGCTTGTCTCCAGCCACTGCCACCTTTGACTGCCCAGTCGCCACCCATATGTGTGGGCACAGGAAGTAGCAGCTCTACAGAGCCCACTCTCCCCTGTATGCTCGGACCCACCACACATGCAGCCCAAGGGGATAAGAAATTTTTGTGCTCTCTTATTCCCCTGTGCAGGTGTATAGGGCAAGCTACCATCTTTCCCTAAATAATTAACCTCTCAGCAAACCCTGTGAAATTGCCAGCATCCCCCTCGGAATTCCTTATCTTCAAAAGGCTTGGAGAAAAGATGAGTGTTTCAACCCATTTGTGATTAACATATCCAAACTCTAGAGGACCAAGCGAGAGGAAGTGAATTCCCTCACTGAGAATGCCCTGCCAGCTATCCAGTCTCTGTTATAATGAGGGGTTCTGCTCAAGCACCTCAGCTGACCTCAACTTCACAGAGAGACAATCTCTGACGTACCCAAGTCCTAAACCAGTAAGACCTTTTACAGTTAAAATCAACACTGATGTTCCAACTCCCAGGCAGCCAGTGAGCTCACAAAGCACCAATATTGTATTGTCTTGGTGTGAAGCTTTACTCTAGGAGCCTGTTAGGATGACCAGATGTCCTGATAAAATGGGGACTGCCCCCATCGGTCAGGATGCAATTTGTCCCAATATTTCGCTTTGCTGGCAGCACTGGTTTTTCTGTTTTTTTTCTCAGCACTCGGCTTTTTTTTTTTCACATTTAATTTCAGAAAGGGGAATTACACAAAAATGAGGAGGTTAATTAAATAGAAATTAAAAGGTACAGCACCAAAAGTGAAATTCCTGCAAAAACTTTTGAAAGACACCATAAGAGGCTCAACTTAAATGTACACCCCAAATTAAAAAACAGTAAGGGAACCAAAAAAGGGCCACCGTTGCTAAACAATAAAGTAAAAGAAGCGGTGAGAGACAAAAAGACCATCCTTTAAAAAGTGGAAGTTAAATCCCAATGAGAAAAATAGAAAGGAGTATAAACTCTGGCAAATGATGTGTAAAAATATAATTAGAAAGGCCAAGAAAGAATTTGAAGAACAGTTAGCCAAAGACTCAAAAAGTAGTAGCAAAATTTTTTTAATGTACATCAGAAGCAGGAAGCATTCTAAACAACCAGTGGGGACACTGGAGCATTGAGATGCTAAAGGAGCACTCAGTGAAATCCATGGTATGCCCATAGCTTGAATACTGTGTGCAGATATGGACGCTCCATCTGAAAAAAGATATATTGAAATTGGAAAAGGTTCAGAAAAGGGCAACAAAATAATTAGGGGTATGGAACAGCTGCCATATGAAGAGCGATTAATAAGTTTGGGACTTTTCAGCTTGGAAAAGAGTTGACTAAGGGAGGATGTGATAGAAGTCTGTAAAATCATGACTGGTGTGGAGAAAGTAAATAAGGAAGTGTTATTTACTCCTCATAACACAAGAACTAGGGCTGAAATTAAATAGGCAGCAGGTTAAAACACACAAAAGGAAGTTTTGTTTTTTTTTAAACAACGCACAACCGGAGGATGTTGTGAAGGCCAAGACTATAACAGTGTTCAAAAAAGAACTAGGTAAGTTCATGGAGGATAGGTCCATCAATGGCTATTAGCCAGGATGGGCAGGGATGGTGTCCCTAGCCTCTGTTTGCCAGAAGCTGGGAATGGGCAACAGGGAATGGATCACTTGATGATTACCTGTTCTGTTCATTTCATCTGGGACCAGGGCCGCTCGGGGGGGGGGGGCAAATGGGGCAATTTGACCCAGGCCCTGGCCCAGCAGAGGTCCGAGTCTTCGGCCGACATTTTGGCAGGAGGGCGGTCAGGGCTGCTGAAGATGCAGAGCAACTGAAGGCCCCCCCCACACCAAAATGCCGCTGAAGACCAGGACTGATGCCAAGTGAGTACAAGTGCTGCAGCTCCCCCACTTTGCCCCAGGCCCCCTGAATCCTCTGGGCAGCCCTGTTTGGGACACCTGGCATTGGTCACTGTCTGAAGACAAGATACTGGGCTAGATGGACCTTTGGTCAGACCCAGTATGGCCATTCTTATGTTCTTAGTTAAACATGTTACTTAGCATGTTTTCTAACATTTTGCTCTCAGTGAGCAGCTACAGTCTGTACTGGTTTCAGTTTCCAAATGGTTCAGTACATTACAGCAGCCCTAGGATATGTTATTCTTGTTCAGTATTTGTAAGTATTTTATTTCTGAATGGGTTGCACATAGAAAAAATACTGTTTGTGGTATATTCTCCATCTTTCCTGATTCAGCATCAACAGTCTTCTGTTTATCTACCACACCTTACGCACTAGCACACAGGTGTTCAGAGACCTACCAATAATACACAGCCTGGACATGTACATATAGAAAGCATCCATTACAACAGAATGACATTCACTTCAAACTGTGTTGTAGAGGCTCTGAATTTCCATGAAGAAAATTTCATTTGACTGTCAAAAACATTTCATTTGACTGCCAATATGGTTCTATAAATCTTTGTTCTTTTAATCCACACTGATGCAAATATGTCCAAATAAATATGCAATATTTCACAATTACCCAAATTGCACATACAAGTAAGTGCAATTCTAGGTGTGCAACAGAAAATTGCTGAACTATACAAAACACTGTATGGAGAATTGGTTCTTACTATAATTAAATGCTGCATTTAATTTTAAAAGATCTGAAACATACCCATTAGAAAATCAAAAATTGTCATATCCATTATATCCAAAATTCTGGTCCCACTGTCATAAGGTGGTGTTTGTTTAACTTCTTCACAATAATCCGGATCAACTTCCCATCTGGAAAAGAGATATTGTTGATTGTTTATATCCGATCTAAAAGTTACTCAGTATAACAAAACCTTTCAAGGATTTAGTTGTACTGCAGTGGGTTAGGATTAGCACATGTACTACCAACTCTACAGGCTGTTTTACGCAATACAAATTCTGATAAAGATTGTGCCTGATGAATTAAGGTAAATTTTCTAGAATTTCTAGAAGAATCATGAGTTTAAGGAGATCAGGTGTGCCTTCTAAGTAATTATAAAGTCAGATATCTGAACTACTCAAAATTTGTTTAGGACTGACTGGTTCACTACTGGACACAGATAGAGGCCTTGATCCAGAAAAGACTTATGCAAGTGCTTGTCTTTAGACATGGGCATACTGTTTCTTCCAGATTCTAAATATTTATTTTTTTCCAAGTACATCATTGTCTAGGCGCCTGATTTAATGCCCACTGAAGGCAATGAAAAGGCTCCCATTGACTTCGATGGGTTTTGGATTAGACCTCTGCAGAATTTGTGTTTATTTTTTAATTAATCACTGCTTATATTCTACCCAGCAATATATTAGCTCTGCTCCTGGAAATCCCTTTTCTTCTCCACTACTCACTCTGCTTTCTTGCGTTTATGGTAGGAGCGCCGCCATGGATTTCTCCAGGTTTTCCTTTTAGCTAAAGACAGGTCAGGTAGGAAAGCAGCGAGAGAACCTTCGATCTGATCTGGTTTTCCACAAAGAGCATGCTCGGTTGAGCAGTAGTATGAGCACTCGCCATAGAAACAGATGTTGTTTGCTGACAAAGGAAGGGAAACATCTGAAAACTTTCTCTTTTATTAGTGTTTTAGAGTAGGTAAAACACACAGAAATACACAAACAACCATGAACAATTATATGATCTTGACTCAAAGCCCACTGATGGCTGTGGTAGTCTTTCCATTGCCTTCAATGAGCTGATCCAGTGTCCACTGAAGTCAATGGAAAGGTTGCTATTGGTTTCAGTGGTTTGGAGGGGGGTCTGGATCAGGCCCTCTGTGAAAATTTCCAATTTATGTAAAATAAAAAATAGCTTCCTCTACACTTTTCCAACTTCAATATGCCTTTTGAGAAACATTAGTCCCTACGGACACTGACGGTAAGCTCTAGATTTAACATAGTTCCCCCAAATACAGTACCTGAACATTAGATAATAACCAATATTGCTAAGAGTTTGCTCAGCACTTTCTGGAAATCAGGTCCCTTTGATATGTCTCAAGTTGGGAATCTAGAAATTAAGGTATTCAAAATCAATAGTCACTTTTTAAAATTCTGTCTCATTTCTTTCAGCACTGACAGCATTTTTTGGTATAACATGTTTTCATTTTTACAAGGGAGAATCGTTTGTGATACATGCCCAGTTTTCTAGGGAATCACAGAGCTAGCTTTGGCAATAGATACCTTAAATTTCCTCTCTGCATGCTGCATTATTGCATTAGCCAACAAACAGAATGCCTCACAGCAACTTATCATACTTTACAGGGTCTAGTACTTTAAAATCATAGATTTGCGTTGTACTAGGAGTGCCGTAATCCACTTCTCAAGTGAATACACTAGAAGGCTGAAGGATGAGTACTTTACCCCATGAAAGAAACCCAGATTATTAGCAAGAAAAGCAGAGTGATGTTCCTATTATTGCTGTTTTACTACAGGGCTTTAAACATTTGCTTTGCACAAATGTGTAAAATATAAGTGTGCAAGATTGTGTCCTCTCCTTAGGCTACTGTGACACAGGGATAAGGAGTAAGAAGCTCCACTCTTAGTACAGCTCACTGCAAGGCCAATGTAGCACCACTGGGCTTGAGTGCTGGTGGCAGAGTTGCTCTTCCTAGAGAGCAACTCACTGAAAATGGGGCAGGGATGGGTGAAGCCATGGCTCAAACACATATCCCTTCACAGGCTGGCCTTCAGAACCTGCTGTCTGCACAGGCAGCTCTGTGCTACACTATAAAGGAGTGTGGTTAGTTACTTTCCCCCTAAGGCAATAGGACAGTTCAAGGTCTCCGAGGCCAAATGCTTCCTGGAGCTTGCTCTGCGGTGGTGCAGCTCTGCATAACCATTTTGTTGGAGCTCTGTGCCAATGGCATGATCTAACCCCGTAGCAAAAGAAAGCATCCAAAGCGGAATCTGAATAGTGTGCGGACATAAGGTAGGTGATGCAATGAGGAGAAAAGGTAGAGAGGAAGAATGCTAGCACTGTACTGTCAAGGACCACATTGCATGTTTAAAGAGGACACTCCCTCAAACAGATGAAGAAGCTACAATAATGCTGATGTGTCCTTTTGTAAAGTAAGGCTGAACATACTTTTAAATTCAGGAGACTATGAAAGTGCAGTAAGCTTGTGATGATTCCTTTACTGATTGGAATTGCTCAGGTCTATTGTTTAGAGAACAGACTGATTACCATGAAATTGTCTCAAACAATCAGAGTGCAGGGTTGATGGATTATTACTTAACAGTTTTTCCTAGTTTCCATGCATTTTGGTTGTGGGCATCTGATTTGTGCATTATCCCTATGGTTATTAATCAGCGGCCACATATCATGCAAATCCCTGTACTCTGATAGGCTAGCAGCCATTATTAGTCAATGAGGGTACAAGAACAATTCCCTAATTGTCATATATCGTGTCCTCAATGTTTATGTACATTGGCTAAGTTCCTTCTGATTTGGTTCCTAAACGCAATGTACATGAATATATATTATGTTTATCCTGGGGGGCAAAGCATTTTTGACCAGTAGAAAGAGAGCGAGAGAGACAAAAAACAGTAAAAGTGAAAAAAACGAAAAGGAGAAATGATAATAAGGGGAAAGAAGAGCCAAAAAGATATTTTTGAACTTGAAATAATAATAATAAAAATCTTATGGCAATTTGAGCACCTTCTCTTTTAAAAAAAACGTTTTTCCTTTCATTTAAAATGTGACCATTGCCTGAACAATTTCAGGATAAAAATAATAACTTCAGGAGATTTCCCATAACTCAGAAATAACCACATCCTTGACTGATAAACCCTTTGGGTTGATTATTTCCTATAAGAACCTCAGCCTTCAGTCTTGCTGCGTGTTCAACAAAGGATATGATTAATAGGTTTCAAACAGGAATAACACTCAATTTAGCCTTTAAATAACTTGAAACAGCCCTGTAATGCATATCTATACACTGGCAGCTTTGGAAAATATCTTTCACATTGCATAGGAATACAGCTCTATCTATCTATCTATCTATCTATCTATCTATCTATCTATCTATCTATCTATCTATCTATCTATCTATCTAAAATTTAGCTTAAAAATAAACTACTATAGGCCACAACATCAGGATCACCAGTCTAAAATGTGTAGGGGGTTTTATTTCCTCTCTTAAGGCTCTCCTCCAAACTGCCACTGTAGCGCTAGTCTGGCTGCAGTTTTCCACAAGGCTACACATGCATTGAAGCTTTTTAGCTTTGTCTTTGATCACGACTGTTAAATCAGGAAAGTTTCATGCCTCCATCTGAATTTTTTTCATAATCCATAATGAAAGAGGGATGTGGTCTGAACATTGGCTGAATGCTATGGTAAGCTGCAGTTTACTAGGAAACTGGATTATCACATTGTATTCAGCACTGGTACTATTAGCTATTAACTCCTGAGGAAAAATATTTGAGATTATGCCTTTGAAAGAAATTAATCTAGACAAACTATTGTAATAGACACCAGGCTAAACACAAAAGAAGATGTGCACAAAATCACACATAGGATCAGATTGTGATCCTTGCTGCAGGATAAAAGAGGGGAATGAGGGGACATAAAGAGATCCCCCCCGCCTACCCCCATGCTTCCTACCCATATTGAAGGCGGCACTGCAGTGGGAAGAACAGCCACCCTCTAGCTACTACTCCTCATCCTGTACTGGTGGGCATGGAGTGCGGAGGGCAGGAGCAGGGAATGGGCAGACCCTTGGCACAGCTTACTTCCTCCATGAGAAGTCAGAATTGGGTCTGCGCTCTGAGGGGTGGTGCTAGGCATAAGTAAACTATGCAACTGCTTAGGGCCCCAAGCAGATTAAGTGGGCCCTGCTGTAGTGTTACCCCCCAAATACCCTTCATCTTATTTAATGTGGACTTTTTAACAAGTGTTGTGTTGTGTTGGTCTATTTATTGGTTTGAGGAAATAATACAATTAGTGTTTTAAGGGGAGGGGCAAGGGCCTCCTAGAAAGATTCTTGCTTAGGGACCCCAATGGCCTAGTACCGCTTCTGTGTCTGCTCCTGGGTCAGCACAACTGTGTGTTGCCCCACACTTGGGTCAGATTGTAAGAGTGCCATCTAGTCCCCATGTTTTCACTTAGTCGAGTGCCAGCGTTGCCTGTTCATTTGCTGATGTGGATAATCCACTGATATTTATCTCGATAGTCTGAGATACTTTCTCTTTAAAGTCTACATGAATCTGCTTACACCTGGAGGGAGGAAACTTATCATCCGCTATCCTGAACCATAACTGTTTTGTAAAGAGCAAAAGACTCAACAATGACACTCATCTGCTGTCATATTTGCTTTTTTTAGAAGGGAATCACATCAAATACCGCACTTTGTACTGCAGGATGAATGAGTATGACTTGAATGCAGTCAGCAGCTTTCCATATTGTTAGTGCAAGTAACCGGGAATAATAATTTGGCATTCATCACGTAATAGTATCTAAATAAATCCACAGCAAAGTTTCTGGCATATCACCACAATCACATCAACTGCTGCTTGGGATGACAGACCTAACACGACACAAGCTGGTTGCACTGTGCTTTCCAATCAATCATTGTTCTTATTGGGGCATAACCAGCTATTGATTTTTACCCAGAACTCCCATTGACTTCAATGGTTATCCCAGGCATTGAAGGATGGCAGGATATGTCCTGTTGTTAGGACAACAAATCTGAAGCAAACCCACAAGAGTATTTCTTGGTGATAAGTTACAGTCAATAACAAGGCCTTTACTGCCACCAATTGCATGCTCTGTTGGCCCAGACTTGTGGCCCATAGTCCCACTGGCTTCTAAAGGCTTGTGCAGGGGACTGCAGGATTCTGGGACTGTAGCTCACATCTTAGCATCATTGAAATGAGAGAAATGTGTTGTGCAAATCTCTTCTAAATGGGCATTTTACCATTACAAATATTTCTACCACTTCTTGCATGCAGGGATTGAGGTGAGGTTGGGTTGTATTAATATGGGGGTATATCTCTCTGAATAGCATTCTTCAAAAGGATTTCTTAAAAAAAAAAATTCAAAAACACAGATGCCGAATATTTGTAATAATCCACAAGCCCCGTTAAGATAAATTCAAATAGGTTTTTTTAAAAAGTTTCTTTTAGATTAAAGTAGATCATCTGCATTCCAACATGACACATTTATGGACAAATCCCACTTTCCTATGATTATACAGGACATTAACGGGAGCCCCCTGTGAGGACCCAGGGCAGTATTTGTTTTTTTAATATAGTGTGTTGGGATGCAGCCAAAGGGGGAGCACAATACATCTGCAAACGATGCAACTCTGATGCAAGCTGCTGGCACTCTCCTAATGCAAAGGATGGTGGGATGCATCAGCACTGGCATCCTGGAAAGAGAGGGGATGTTTCAGATGGGTGGATGCACTGAAACATTTCTGCTGTGTCATGTATCAATGTGTAAACTTCCATTTCAATAAAGAACCTGAGCAGCAACTTTTTGAGGGGCCCAAAGCGATACTGGAGTACATTTGTCCCGTACTTAAGCATTTGAATATGAATTGACAGGATTTGTGGGTTTTGACAAACTGCCTTGTAATCATAATCAAATGATCGAAAAATAGGCGTAGGATGGCTCAGCCTGATTATTACAATTAAAATTCAAAATGTGTCTGTGCATCTATGCATGCATCTTGTGGCTTTTATAAGGTACCGGAACAATAATTCTGCTCAGGTAGAAAAGAAACATTTCAACATGCTTTACAATCAAACGACTTGGCAGCACCTTTATTTCACTAAAAGTAGTGTTACTTTTAATGCTGTGCATTTAGCAATCTCTTTGCAATCACAAGTCTAGAAAGAGGATATAATCCTGAATGCTTACTACAGCAGCACATGAAAAGATCTTTAATTTACCTGCTCAGAATAATAACAGACCCAGATTTGCTATTGTTTGCTGGAGAAAAAAACCCATCCACAATCCCCTGGAATTGGTTACTCTGAATGAAAGCGCTAGTGCTTATCAGCTGTGTAACATGGATTTCTTTAAACTGCTGCCTCAATTATTCCTAAAACTATAGCTGACATTAATAAGTCTCTTTTTGCTACCGTAAGAAGACCTGTGCGTAAGCTCGAAACCTTATCTCTCTCACCAACAGAAGTGGGTCCAATCAAAGATATTACCTCACCCACCTTCTTTCTTTTTGCTAGTAAGTAGTATTCATTTGTAAGAGTACTAGAGTTTCCATAGCCTCCCCTGCTGCAAAGGATGTAAAATTAATTTAAATGATTTCTTATCTATTTCCATGTCTCACGTTTAGTCCAAACTACCTGTAAGTGCATTTTTTCTGCAGTGTGCTTTCTCTTGGAAAGCAGTATAATGTATTGACTGACCCTACTGCTGTCCGATTTCAGGGGTTTACATCTCTCAGCGTAAGAATGAATGTTTCCCTGATGTGTAGTTCCAAACAAGAGCTGCCCGCCAGTTATTGGCATAGGAGGGCCAGATAGCTCTGTCCCAAGGGACAACAGTAGGAGGTGGCCTCGGGCATGGAAACCCTGTGAGGTTCTTTCCCCAAATTGTTCCATTGTCAGGATGAGGTTTGCACACTCCACACATCATAGAACAAGCTAAGGATTTGGCCCTAACACCTCTCGGAGTGATCATTAGATGCACGAGGCCATTTGAGGGTCTGTGCCTCTTTATGTGGCTCTCTCCACACCCCTACAGCATGCTGGAAGTGTGGGTCCATTAGATCCATGCAGCCAGGGATTCCCCTAAGGTGACCAGATGTCCCGATTTTATAGGGACAGTCCCGATTTTTGGGGCTCTCTCTTATATAGGCACTTATTACCTTCCACCCCCTGTTCCAATTTTTCACACTTGCTTTCTGGTAGCCCTAGATTCCCCATTAAGGGGTAGTTTCCTAGTCTCGTGGGGGCTCTGTGCAAAATTAATGCCACTTACTGCTGCATTGACTTTCAGGGGTGTGTGTGGGAAGTTATGTCTATGGAGGAGACAATATGTGTCTCCACAGCCCTTACCTTTCCCCATGCACTGGGACAGAGCTGCAGAGACAAAATACTCTTTCTAACATTCAGCTACAGGGGGAATCCCATGGAGAACTTGAAAGCTCAGTGTGACACAGAGATGTGAAGTATTCTGTGGATTCTTATTATGTTCGTATTGTATGTACTGAATCTAAACAGTTTAGCACAAAATACGGCAGAGGAGAATCTTCTAGAGGCAAATCAAGCCCCCACGTACGCTTCTGTAGAGGTACCCCCTGAGAATAGGGGAATTTCTAATTGGGGAAGCTGAGGGTTGGCTTTGGTCAGACGTTTCACCACATCATGAATCCTGCAGCGGGGGTCTATCAGAGCTATAGAGACTCCTTCAGGTACTGGGTTGAGGTAGTCCTGGTTGATATCTGAGGATTCCCACTTGTGAAGCTAGCGCTGAAATCAGTGGGAGCCTTTCAAATGGGCTATTTAGGCTGGGTGTTAAGTTCCTGGATTTGTCCAACAGTGCTTAATGTAGGACCTTTATTACTTCTGGATCCCACATTAATTAATTAATGCCTTTTAAGGACAAGTATGAGATACAAGATGCAGGCTGTTCTTACAGTAACTTGAGTCTGGCTAATTAAACTAAGGATTTGCAGAGAATGGCTCTGCAATTCACTAACATGCTATAAGAAAGGTATATTGATTTAGAAAATCTATAATGCAAAAACACACAGTTTAAGCATTTTATTCTCCAGCAAAGCCTGATTCAAAGTTAATCAAATATTTTAATTGGATTTATCTGAATCACATAAATAGAGGTGGATAAAGGATTATGCTTGGACTTTCCTTTGAATGTCTAAAATTGTATCATGATGAGATAAAGAACTTTATCTTAACTCGCAGTTTTATCTCTGAATTTGGTTGCTTCAGTTGCTTTAAACTGCTCAGATATTTTAGCACTGTTTTATGATTCTACTTTTGGAAATCACACAAGGTTTCCCTTGAAACCTTGAAATGTAAATTGGAAAATCCAAAAAACAAAGGACCATACACTTTCAAGTCTTGCTGACAAGCATGGGAATACAGCGGTTAACATTTCAAGTGAGCAAAACAAACTACATTAACTTAACATTATCCACCAGATTTTCAGCCTAAGTCTTATCTCTAAATTTTGCCCACAGTATTTGCATCCATAATTGATTGCAGCAATTGTGGACATATTTTGTGCATGAAAATTCGCATTACTCACTCAAGTGCTTGACTGGAGTACCCACATTCCTATGTGTGTATACAAATTGACTGCATATCTTGGTTTGTAAGCACGGTCAATTAATTGTATATGTAAAAATGGACACTCAAAATGTGAGGGGAGATTTAACTTTTTGCGGTTATGCAATTTATTTGCCAAGTGAAGTTACTGCTATAAATAATAGCATGTTAAAAGTGTGCATACAACAATGCTGAAAATAAATCATGATCTCAACATGTAAACATCATAAATGACTCTATAGGTGATTTTATGTGCAGAAGTGTGACACACACAATAAATAGCTATTTTTGTAATGAAAACCCAAAATGGAGGGTTATGTTTTCATCTGATGCAGGCATGTAACGATTATGTGCATGGAAAGTGAGAGGAAGGATTCTCTTGTGATTAAGACTTGGGACTGGGACTCTTAAGAAACCTGGGGTCAATTCTCAGCTCTGTCAGAGATTTTCTGAATGACCTTAGGCAAGTCACGTAGACCCAATTCAGGAAAACACTTAAGCACATGGCATATCACGCAACATCACTTAATAGTAAAGTCAATGGGAATTAAGCACATGCTTTTAACTCTGCATCTGCATAGAGAGGAGCCCTATAGGGTGTGTGGATTATTAAACTCTTAAGAATGAGACTTTGAAAATTCAAATGTTGCATTTTATGAGGTTACTAGAGCTTGGCAAATACTGAAGAAAGCATTCAGGATCATACTGCAAATAACACCCACAGGTTCACTATTCACAACTCCTTTTATTGGCTATCCTCAATGTGCAATTTTATTATTTACAAGAATGTTTATGGAGGTTAATACTCTCCCTGGTTCAGAGGGCCAGAACAAGGGCTATGCACCAGTTAGGTCACAATTAAACCCTGTTCTGAGGATATAAATGGGACTTACACTCTGCATAGGCCCTATGGTAGCCTCTGAACACAGCTGAATTTCACCTGGAAGAAGTGTCCTTCATACATATTTGGTCAAGCGTCACACTGCCTTGTTATTGATACCAATGTAAGTATGTGTCCATGAGAATGTTTGGGACCGAGATGATTTATTCAGTTTCCCTCCCATATATAAAAGTTTCAGCCATCCAATCAGGGAGCAGAAACAATAGCATGTAACCTATAGTGGTGATCAATCACATAGCAACCAATAGCCAAGCATAAATAATAAATGTGCTAAGTGATAGTTGTTTTGAACAATCTGCAAGTGACTGATGAAAATGCTTTACATAAAACACTTGTTGAATAATTTGCATTAACAAATAAATACACACAACTCAAACTCATTGGATTATTTGTGAATGGCAAAAGGGACAATGTGGGTGAGGTCATGTCCTTTACTGGACCATCTTCTCTTGGCAGAAGATACAAACTTTCTGGGGAAGGAAGCAGAGACCTGAAGAAGAGCTCTGTATAGCTTGCAAGGTTGTACCTTCCACCAACAGAAGTTGGTCCTATAACAGATATTACCTCAATCACCTTGTGCCTTTCATATCCTGGATCAGCTCGGCTATAACAACACTGAAAAAGGGGACTCAGTTCAATACAGTAAATTGTTTGCTGTCAGTAGAGTTTGACCTGCTCCAACAGCTCCCCGACAAACCATATTTGTTTTGATTTAAAGGTATATAAAAAGAGACCTCATATTACAATTAAACAATAGGTGTCTCCCTTGTGACATAAGAAGAGGGCAATGTAATGCATAAAACTACCTGGTGAAATGAAAAATGTCCTCCACAGTTTCTTGTCACGAGTAACATCCCTAATTTCTCTGGTCATATTAACCAATCTGCCTGCAACAGGTGGAACACGACGAAAATCTAGGATCCTGGAAGTGAAATAAAGGGGCAGTTTACTTTTAAGATTCTTTAAACAACAACACCTCTGATAATTCCTGCCTCTAAAAACATAATTGTGATGCAAACTAAAGAGGTACATTATACCCAGAAGGCACCATTTAAATTTTTCTGTGGCCTTCATATTTCAAAGAGCCTCATCAAGTTTAAATCAGATCATCCATGGTGCATAGTATACATGCTCAAGATGTACTGTTAAAGATACTTTGTTATGAGTCTCGATTTAGCCTTAATGTATAAAGCATAAGAATGGCCATACTGGGTCAGACCAAAGGTCCATCTAGCCCAGTATTCTGTCTTCTGACAGTGGCCAGTGCCAGGTGCTTCAGAGGGAATGACAGAACTGGTAATCATCAAGTGAACCAAGCAGAATCACTAGACGATTAAAAATATGGGCATGCAATGTTTCATGAAAAAATTAAGCAATGTAAAATCCTAGAAATCTAAGATACAAGAGACCGGGTTTGCTAGTCCAGTCCAGCTCCCTACCAATGCAGGATTGTTCCCTAAAGGATGTTATCCATTGCTTTTTCACTCCTGTTTTGAGTGACTCAAGACACAGGGTTCCAATGTCTTCCATTGGTAACCTATTACCCTCATTCCAGGATATCCAGAGAGGCCCAAAAGTCCCCGACCCTAACCCTTGTCTGGGTAGCCCTAAGGGCCCCAAACCTAACCCTAAGCCAAGGAAGCCTATAGGCCCCAGCCCTAATGCTACGCAGACTCCAACTCTTACATCAGGCTGGGTATTCCTAAGGGCCCCAAACCTAATCCTAAATAGAGAGTGCTAGGGGCATCAATCCTAACCCAAGAAAGGAAAGCACTATGGGCCTCAACTCTAACCTGGAAAGACCTACAGGCCTTAACTCTAAACTGTGGAGCTCTACAGTCCCCATGTTTTATACTAGGCTGGGGATCCCTAAAAGAAGAGTCGTACGGGCACTAACCCTAACCCTAGGTTAACTAGTCTTATGGTAAGTCTACACTGCAGCTTGGTGCAAGCTTCCTGACCTGGTAGACAGACCTGTGCTAGCAGGGCTTTTGCTAGTGCATTAAAAATAGTTACATGGACATCGCAACACTGGTGGAGGTTCAGGCTAGCCACCCAAGTTCAACTCCAAGGTGTAGGGTGGGCTTGAGCTTGGATGGCCAGCTCAAGCCTCCACCGGGATGCAACATCCCCACTGACTACATGCATCCGACAAAGTGGGTATTCACCCACGAAAGCTCATGCTCCAATACGTCTGTTAGTCTAATAGGTGTCACAGGACTCTTTGCTGCTTTTACAGATCTAGAATAACACAGCTACCTCTCTGATACTTAACATCTCCACTGCTACTTTTGGTTTGTTAGTGTGAACATCACTAATGCAAATTTGTCTACTGGGCTGGGAGCCTTGCTTCCAGGTGCAGTGTAGACATATGCCTCGGGGCCCCAAACCTAAACTTAGACTAGGGTGCCCTATGGATCTCAACCCTATCCTTAGGGCAGGGAGTTCTGAGGATCCCAACCATAATTCTAGACTGGGAATACCTGGGGACCCAATGCAAACCCTAGGTTGAGAAGTGAAATGAGACTTAACTCTTACACTAGGTCAGGGAGCTGTATCAGCCCCAATCCTACCCTAGGCTGGGTAGCCCACCAGATCCAAGGTCTCGGAGCCCTGTGAGTCCCAATCCTGTATCTAGTTGGAAAAGCGTTACTGCCCCCAACCCTAACCTTATGCCTGGAAGCCTTATCGCCCTCAATCTGTCCCTAATCCCTACCATCCACTACCATAATCTTAGCTCAGAAAGCTCTATATATTGCAACCCTAACCCTAGGATAGATAGCTCTACCAGCCCCAAACCCAACGCTCTACCAACCCTGACTCAAACCCCAGGCCAGGAAGCCCTACATGCCCTGACCCTGATCCTTGGGTCGGCAGTCCTATGGCTCCTAATCCTAGTCATAACTCTAGAATCCCTACTGGCACAAACCCAACCCTGTATGTGGAAATTTTATGGGCTCCAACCTTTATCTGAGGCCTGGAAGTCCAAGAGGTTCCAACCCCAAACCTTGGTCTGGAAACCCAACTGGCTCCAATCATTACCCTAATCTAAGATGTCCGATGGGCTCCAACCCCGACTCTAGCCCAGAACAGTCCCCCAGTCTCAATCCTAGTGTAAACTATGGTATCCAAAAGGTCTCAAACCATCATCCTAGCTCCGATTGTCACTTATACCTGAACTTTAACTCTATCCTGGTGTGTCTCATGGGATCCAACTGAAACCCTTTCCCAGGATTCTCTACAGGTTGCTACCCTAACTCTCTTATGCACTGGTTCAAGAGACTTTCACCCTACTCCTAAGCAAGAACATTTTATGGCGACCAACTCTGGCCCTAACCCAGGATGTGCAAGAAACTGCAACCCTAATCCTAATCCAGAAAATGCCATGGTCTCTAACTGTAATCCTAGATTACCAGTAAAACCCACCCATAATCTCTGCTCTGGAGGCTAATAAACCCCAACCCTATGAAATCACCATCTCTTCTCCCCTCTCTGTTCATCATTTATTTTACTCTTCTCTGAGTGCTCTCCTGTTTATCAATATCTATCTCATATTCATGTGCCTAGAACTAAGTGAAGTAGGACAGGTTCAGTCATACCAATGCCAAGCATCACCCATGCCATGAGACCCTCTCCATATGCAACTCAAGATCACATTGTCATGTGTAGCATTAGAAGTTTCTCTTTAATATTGCCTCTAATTCATTTTGACCATTACTTTTTTCAGGTATCTTCCTCCCAAAGTAAACCTTTGTTTCTAATTATTGTTCCCCAGTTTCATTCTGTTCCATTCATTTCTTCATGTAGATTGCTCGCCCTTTTTAGGTTATTTTCTATTTTTAAAGTAACTAAATTTTTGCCAGGCAGGAGGGTTTGGAATAAAATGCATATCACATTTATTTTTTCTTTTAAATATTATTTTGTTTTACTTACCTGTCCAAATGAAATGCTGCTATTTCAGCATTATGCCTTTCATAGTCTGAGAAATAAAAGAAGTCAGGTGGGGTTTCCTGTTCTCTGGTTTGTCTGCAAAGAAAAACAGACATGACAAATAAGGGTTAGTATTTATAATGAGCAATGCTCAAAAAATCACGCCCTTTATTCGAGAGTTCAGTATTGGTTGCTTAATCGAAAGCCCTTAAAAATACTTCATGTGCAAATTATTCACCATACATTAATTTGATCTTTCTTACTTCTGTAACAAAATTCTGAATTCCAAGCCTATCCTCCCGCATGAAGACTGCTGTCATAAGTGCTGTTCCACTCAAGATGCTCACTCTATTTAACAAGATCTGTTTTATTACTCAAACATTTCATTAGTGATAGCAATGAAGAGAATGTCATTTCATTAAATTATCATTAACTGTAATTATAAAATTTCCAAAAGTAATAAAATTTCGCTTTCATCTTTGGCAGTTGTGAAGCTGCTATCTAAAATAAGACTCTTCTTTTGTATTACTTGGACTCAGCAATGACATGTTTTCTTCATTTCAGAAGAAATGGAACCATTCCAGTTTGACTGCAATGACATATGTCACATTTCAAAGAACATTAATAAGACTGTGCTCCAGAAAAGTGTCAAGAATTTGTTGTTCCTACATTTTCAGCACAAATAAAAACTGTTTTTTTAAATCCAAAGATAAAGCTCAAACATCAAACTCTGCTAAAAATGGAAAGATCATTACATGTAACATAGGGGCAATCTTTGGGCCCTGTGAAGCCAATGGGAATTTTGCATTAACTTCAGTGGGTCCAGGAATTGGCCAAGGGATGAAATTCACCCTGTGCAGTTGACCAGCACAAGACCTATGCCTCAGTTAAGTTCCACTTATACCCTATTTGGAGGACTTAAATGTGATTTAAGTGTTGCATAGA
Organism: Chelonoidis abingdonii; assembly: GCF_003597395.2. Taxonomy (NCBI): domain Eukaryota; kingdom Metazoa; phylum Chordata; order Testudines; family Testudinidae; genus Chelonoidis; species Chelonoidis abingdonii. The sequence continues at coordinate 13,525,301 of NC_133777.1, forward strand.
TCTTCTGTAGGCCATCTGCTTGGGGTGAATTTCATCCCAAGAAAACTGCCCTATTTATAGGCATTGTTTTTCCTTCTACAGTGTTTGTACAGTACAAAGAAGTCCATGCCTTAAATGAAGCATAACTGCAGACACGTAGAGACCATCAACATATTTATTTTTATGTCTCGTATAGTTCAAATTGTGGCTATTTGTGGGCCATAAGCATGCCTACGGCGGGTACAATACCAGCACTGCAATCATAATTTTCACACATGTGGTCCCCTGCTCAGCAGAAGTGCTGCAGCGTGGCAATCAAATAAGCAATCACCGCTCTCCATTTGCTCCTGTTGTTGCAAAAAGGCAGTAAAGGATAGAAGCTAGAAGTGAGACCAGGACAAAATAAAACTAACGTTTTCCAGATAGGAACAAGGAAAAAGGTGAAATAGCCACAGGGACGAATAAAGTTGAGTTGGCTTATGCAACAGTATATAATAAAGACAAAACAGCTAGGTTAGCTGCAGTTTCATTGTACTGTTTCGTATCAAGTATATGTTGTAACCTCAGTACTGGAGAAATGAGTTTTGACTGTAAATTTTGGGAAAAGGAAATTAATATATTTCTATTGGGCAGAAAAGGATTTTGATTGTTTATTTTTTTCTGATTTTATTAAATTTTGGTAACTAATGGAAAGAGAAAAAGACACATCTCCAGTATTTTGCAAAGCTTATACCAGACACTCAATGCAGCTGATAAGCTTTAGAAAATATTAATAATTAGCTAATCAGTACCATCTGCTTTTTATCTTCTAGAGAGATTAAACATATAATGGTTGTTACTTTAAAAAGAAAAATTCTCGACTGAGAAAACAAGTCCCAAATAAAGGGTAGATCTTAATCCTGAAAGTGCAACTATCCACAGAAAACCATCATCGTTTCTTACTGCTGCATATCTGACATATGGGGTAATCAACTCATTACAAAGCTGCAGGAATAGTATATTCTCACAAATTTCACTTTTCTATTAGCTCCTTGAAGCTCCAGGCAAAGGTAATGGATATTATTAATTGTAGAATCAGTATTTTTTTTCCTGGAGGCTTAAGCTTGTTCATATGGGTTTCTGTTCTGTCGTTATACATTTTCAAATGGCAATGCACCATCCTAAAAGCCATGATCTTGGATATGTAGAGGAGCAAGACCAATGGTGGGCAACCTGCGGCCCGTCAGGGTAATCCACTGGCGGGCTGCGAGACAGTTTGTTTCCATTGACCATCTGCAGGCACAGATACCCGCAGCTCCCAGTGGCCGCAGTTCACTGTTCCTGGCCAATGGGAACTGTGGGAAGCAGTGGCCCATGGGACGCAGGTTGCCCACCACTGAGCAAGACACTTATGGAAATGCCCAAACGATGGACAGGACACTGAACTCATGGCTAAGTCTGGACACAAGAGTTACCCATACCTTTTAAATCTTGACTTGATGGCAAAAATAAACTACAGACACTAATTATTTAAAGTCCTGTTGACAGTCTAGCTCACCTACAGAAAAACATCTGATCAGCAGAAGTGACCAGCATGCATATTCTGTTCCTGTATTTTCACAGAAATAAACATTGGGTACTTCTTGAATTGGGCCCTGATTCAATATAAATCAGAAGGAAGATTTTTCAAGTCCCAGAATTTCTGCAAACCTATGCAGAGCCAAGTTGGGGCAGGCATAGAAGAGCCCACTCAGGGGCCTAAGAATGAAACTCCTCTCCCAAACAACCTCAGCAGGGTCTTCAAATGACCTCAGTGTCCTTCCTAGCATCAGAGCGCCCCACAAGATCCTAGTGTTCTCTAGTGACCTACTAGCACTTTATTCACCTTAGCTTGAAGCAATTAGAAAACCTGAGCATCCTTTGGGGCCTGATCCCAACCTAGAACCCACCTGGCTTCCCAAAGCCTTCATCTGGTGACCTATTGTAATGTCCCATGGTAGGAACTGACTACTGATACTTAAGAAGGAAATGACTACAATTCATATTGTAAACGTCCTCTTGGGCTGACTTTGATATCCCTCAATTTTATTTAAATGCCTGCTTACAGCTAATTGCAGTACACACTAGCAACTGAAAGGTTTGTTGACAACTCCTCAGCCACCAATGAGCTGGATGTCACTCTATGTCTCCAGAGAAAGGTGCAAGAAAGTGTGATGTGCGTGACACTAGGTATGCTACAGAATTTAAAAGACCGCCTGCACCTGGCACCGTTTTTTGACCATGCTTTCTGAAGAACAAAATGGTCAGTCCCCAGGGACTGTGTTTATCTGTGTTACAAAGGCACGAAACATCAACAGGCGCCCACAATTTAAATATTCTCCTTATTCAAGTTTGCATTATTTATATTTGAATTTATTTTACCAACAATTCAAAACCCAAACCAGTGTGACTATTATCTGGGGTGTGCAGTCAAATTGCTTGGCAGTGTGGTTAGATAAGAATTCTCTGGGCCAAATTCTATTTGGATTTATACAAGTGTAGAGTCAAAGGAACAAATTCAGCTCTCAATTACACTGATGAGACCCCATCTAGCCCTATGGATTTACTCTGGCTTTAGATAATTGTAAATGAGATCTTAATTTGTCGCCCAATCTCTAAGTAAAATGTTGGGAAAGGAGTCCTGATTTTTGAATCTGTTCCAGGTCAATTACAATATTACATGAAACCACACTTGACTTAAACCCTCTTGTAGCATGTTTTAAAGCAGAATTTCATTTTAAAAGAAATGGAAAAAAACGGTTATTGTTTTTGGTTTATTAAGTGATGGTTATTGAACAAAGACTAGCTCATACAATGACAAAAGCAATTAGATATTTGAGCAAACAAACCAAGAAGGTAAGATCTCTGCAGATAATAAATTAAGGATAATGGCAGGAGCAGCTCTGTGCCAGCAATAAAATCGCACACCATCCACTATTTCAGGATCTACTTGTTGCAGAAGGTGGGAGAGAATTTTTGGCTGGTCCTCCTATTTTGCAAACAGTTGGAATCCAGTACTGCTCACTTTGGGGGAAGATTTGATAGATTTCTATAATGACCGAATGGGAAGTTCTGGAGGAGAGACAGCTGGAGTTCTGCTCATTCTGCGTACAGCTAAAATTTGTTCAATGGCACTAGACCAAATGAATTACAACCCTAGTAGACGACAGATCAGAACTAGCAACATTTGCAGAGGAGAAACAAGAACTATCATGGAAAACCAAAGCCACTGAAAATCCTGAACACAACTGGGAGAAAAAGAAGAACAAAGCAAAAAGTGGAATTTTAAATTAATGGGAACACATATGGTTTTACATAAGACGAGCTTTATCCATGAACTGACCTAGCAATTCATGCTAAAGAAGGGAATAACTAAAACCATTCAAATTAACGAACGCATCACGGAGAGCTGACTCTATTGCTATTATTATTGTTACCACAGGATTTGTTGTTCAAGAACATTTTGACATTTGACATGACAATTTATGTGTGAAAATATTTGCACATCCCCTCAAATTTCAAAAATGTTAGCATACTCCTGTTTTGGTTCATAATTTTATACCTTAACTGCAATGTTCGTTGTTTCCTGTTTATTATTGGCAATTCATAAAACTCATCCACACATTAAGATTATAAAGCAGTCTCTGGCTCATTGGTGTTTTTCAGAGAAAGCTTCTATAGAAACTAAGTCTTAGGCTAGTAATCTAAGGGTAGCTTCCAAAACCTCTCTCCAATGCCTGGCTGTTACCAGTAGTACTAAAATGCAGCATGCCTGTGGGTTCCTCCTCACCACTCACTAGAATTACATCTAGCTGTCATACTTCTTCAGCACAGACTGTGGTATGTTTTAAATCAGATGCAGGGCAGTCAAAAAGCAAGTTAGATATTACTGATATATATATAAGGGCATACACAGTTTGCTGACAATTCAGAGACATTCCAGAAGCATCTTTGTATCCAAACAACTGTATTTTAACTAATCAAACGAATCAAAGGACTTGTCATTGGTTTATTATTATGGATTCAGAGGCCATTTCTTTGTAAGGAGGTCATGCTTCCTACATGTTTTTTAAAGAAACACCCAACAGGAATCAGCAGAATAAACTAAAAGGATTACAGAGGACCTGTGGATTACAACAGCATACATCCACAAGGTATCGGTATGGCTGAGTGGCTGGGTACAGCGAATGGGTGTCTATCTCCTTTTGAATGTCATACTCTGGTTTCAGATGAGAATCTGAGCTCTTAAGGGCAGGGACTATATCTAGCTGTTGCACACCATCTAGCGCGATGGGCCCCTTGTCTTGACTGGACATTACCACAATACACATAACAACAATAAGTATTTTGGCAGCAGAGAATGGGATTGTTTGGGGAGGAGGGGTGTTAATTCTACAGCAGCAGGACCAGTAAGAGACTTAACAGGCCAATGAACGTGGATAAGAAAGTAGTCTGGGCTTTCTAACAGATAATTGGAGATTATCAGGATGTACCCACAGGTATCACTTATTATTGTTCTTTTTTTGAAAAGCAATGTTCCTTTGATATGTCTATTCCCATTCTTGGTGAAATATTTAAGATGCTCAGATCTTGTTCCCTCTTAGTTGAAGACACTTTGGCATAACATAAATACAATAAATAAATACAATGATCAAATACAATTAATATAGTACTAAAATATGCCACTTAGTACTAGCTTGCTGTTTTACTAACCATTTTTTATGAACTTATTCTTCTGACTAGCTGACGAAACAGAATGGAAGTCCGGTGCTGGCTTGCCTTTTTTTCTTTTTCATTTCTTTGTTTCTTGCTTATTCTATTTCTTGTTGTTATGTCAAATTGGATTGTGCAGCACTGGAATCTAAAGTGCCCAGAGATAATCTAAAGCTTATTATTCTAAGTGAAGGAGGCAGCCAATAGAAAAAAGGATGTCTCTGAGGCAGCTGCAGTCCTTAGTAGGGCACTTAAATTTTGCATGCAGAGTCATATCACTAGGGAAAGCTTTCTATCAGCATTTGGCATCAGCTAGAGCAGGTGGAAAAAAATGCCACTTAATTTTATAATACATTTTAGGGGCTTAGTATGTCTTTAGGAAGATAAATGATGTTGCTAATGCATTGACATCTACAGTAGCAAAGATATCTGGCGCCTATTTCCAGCTCCTTATGGAATCTTGGCAGCTGATAGCTTTGGCTTTATCAAAGCATTCTGTTACAAAGAGCACTCCTAGGGACTATCCGAGCTGTTTACAAGAACAGAATATGGTCCCGAAAATGAGCGGCCAATCCCAGAATGCAAAGACATGCAATTTAATGTGCTACAGAAAGAATGTTTGGCCCACTCAACTGCTCTCATCCAAATGACAATATGGATTTTTGCAAGTTATTTGCACTTCTCTCATCTCACTACAGTTTTATTATTAGAAAAATGGAAGAATATTTACCATGGCAGAAAGGCAGAAATTCACACAGGGTTGCAATGGTATAGGAATAAATAAACTGCTAAAAGAATAAATTCCAAGACCATGCTACTGCATGTGGGCCTCTTTATTTCCTTTTTACAGTATGCAGAAAAAGAAAGCTTGATAACAGCACATGCCCAAAGACCAGCTAACTTAACATGAATAGCAGAATTGCAGTTAGATGAATGGTGTCCAGCTAAGGAGAGAGAGAACATTGTATGTAGAAATCCTATTGTTATATAAAGAACAGGAGTACTTGTGGCACCTTAGAGACTAACAAATTTATTTGAGCGTAAGCCTTCATGGGCTACAGCCCACTTCTTTGGATGCATAGAATGGAACATATATTGAACATAATGGAATATATCCATTCTATGCATCCGAAGAAGTGGGCTGTAGCCCACAAAGGCTTATGCTCAAAGAAATTTGTTAGTCTCTAAGGTGCCACAAGTACTCCTGTTCTTTTTGCGGATACAGACTAACACGGCTGCTACTCTGAAACCTATTGTTATATACAGAAGAAAAATAAACAAACCATGAATTGTCCACTGTACCATCTAAAATGCAATTGCCGAGGTTATTTTTCCTTTTCCACTGGTTTGCCCAATGTCTTCCTTCTTGAATGCACATGCTGACTCCACTCTTCTAACATGTTAAGTTCAAGCATTTCCTCATTTTCAAAGGTCTCCATGACTTTTCCCCTTAGTACATCTCTATCTTCATGTCTGTCTGCCCTATTCGCCCTCCCATGTTGCTCTCCTTATTTCACCAATGCTCCCTTCTTGATTCTCTTTCACGGACTTCGTGCCATCTTTCATACTGCCTTGTACTCAAGGCAGAACATCTCAACAGATACTTGCCAAACTTTCAAAAGAACCTGTTCTCTGAAGTGTTCTATCTAGGGCCCATGTGGTTCTCTGCTTGTGTTCTGTGCTTCATAATCTTTGAACTTGATCTTTCAAGGTGCTGAATACCATCAGTTTCTATTGCCACAGTGCTCAACACCTTGCAGGCTGCAAACATTTCAGACTAGGGGCTCCACTGATTCTTTAGCAATAGTTCTGCTATTGTGCAGAGCTGTGCATACTGGCTGGCCTGTATACATATTAATCCATAGGGTTTTTTTGTTTGGTTCATTAGAACAACATTACAAAAATATTAGAAATGGGACAAAGCCAGGACCATTTATTTTAACACTTCCTTCTCTCCAAACTTTAGTGGTTTGGATAATATGGAAACCAGATGCAAACAGACCCTGATTTGAGTATGCAAAACCAAAACTCATCCCAGGAGGTTTTGCAATACCCGTATCTCCTCAGGCCAATGGTAATAAAATGTTATTCAAATCCTACCCAAAAGGGGTGAAGAAAGAGAAAAAATACAAATATCATGCTGCATAGAGCACAAGTTACTAACCTTGATTGCAGAACCCTATAAAATATAACTGCATGTGCAGTCAGTTTCAATGTCAGAAAAGCCATGTAAAGTTATTTAAGGATCTCCAATAAAACATCTGAAAAAAATTAAGAGGATCTTGACAGATGTACATTTTTCCAGACATGAAATTTTTATTTTCTCTTGTAATGTTCTGTATTTGAGGCCCAATCCTTCCCTGGCTTATACCCTCCATCCCATTGATTTTATTGGGATTGTGCTGGGTATAAAGTCAGGAATCCAGTTTGGCATACCAGCTTTAGTCTAACACCCTATGTAGTTTTTATCAAAGAAAGGGTCATTAAAGGAGAAGATAATTCTGTGAAACAGAGCAGTTTTTACAGCCATTCTGTCTTGCTTTCAGATGCACAGAACAGGAAGGAAATTTTTGATTGGAATAAGAAGCATAAGGTTTGACCAGTTTCGAAAATGCAATTCTATTTCAAGATCTGCCAGACAAGCAGCTGCACTTCTCATGAGGAAAGCAATGGCAAAATATTAGTACTAGGGTAAGCACATGAGTGAAGATGTCTAACAGATCTATCATATTTTTGGCACGAGCTGGACAATATTTCATTCTCATTCTTTCTGGAATCCACTTGACACAGCAATGCCACACCTACAGTATTTCAAAGCTGAAAAAAAAAGTTAGCTTGATGGAAAATATATTGACAGGAGAGTGAGATTTTAAATTCACAGCTTTTTTTTTTTATTGAGAAACCAACTAAAAAGGATACAAAACAAAATTAGATACAGTGTAAGCCACACTAAATAATTACAGAAAAAGGAATGGAATATAATGATACCTAACTCTAAGCAGATATATATGGGTACATTTGCTGTGTACCACAAGATCAAATACTCTGCATTCTGTGGTAGCTTCTGACATAATGAGATCAGACAAGTAGGATCATTTCTTAGACTTTGTCTATACCACCCTTCTTTTCTGCAGCAAATATTTCAAAGCTAACAGGCAGGCCTACAGTGTTTAACCTCACATGCAAGTTTAAACAGTTGAGGTGAGGTGAATTTTTCCAATATCATGGGCTAGATTCTGCTCTGGGTTATTATTACACCAGTGCAACTCTGTGGAGTACGGGTATGACTGAGAGCAATATTTGGTCCTATGCTTTTTTAAATTACTATTTTGTATTTATTTAAATATATATAAAATACCATAATAGAGGTGGTTTTCCTCACTTGTAAAAGGTCCCTATGACTTTCCCCCCATTAGTGTATCTCTATTTTCATGTTTGCCTGCTCCACCCTTCCTCCCCTATTGCTCTCTGTGTTCCATACATAAATGGTTGGAAGTACCAGAGAACAAAGAGTATTCGATCTTGTTGTATATGTAGCATATACAGGCGAGTCTCATCTTATGCGGTGGTTCCGTTCCGCGGTTAGCGCTTAAAGCGAAAACCACGTATAGTCAAAATTACATTGAGTTGAATGGCGGGTGGAATCACCCGCACGACAGAAACAGTATTTAAATTGTTATTTTTCTCTATTTTTTTTTGCTGACTGCGTAAAGCTGAAATTGTGCATGTTAAATGCGCATAAGATGCGACAGACCTGTATAGCAAATGTACATGCATACATCTGCTTAGAATTAGGTATCATTATATACAAACACCATAACAGAGGCTCAGAATGAATGTATACTTCAAATTTAAAGAAAAGAGTCAGAGGAGGCAAAAATATGCCACCAGGCCTAAACAACAGAGTAAAAGAGTCGATTAGAGGTAAAATGGCATTCTCTAAAAATTGGAAGTCAACTCATACTCAAGAAAATAGAAAGGAGCATAAACTCTGGCAAGCCAAGTGTAAAAGAATAATTAGTCAGACCAAAAAATAATTTGAAGAGCAACTAGCAAAAGACTCAAAAACGAACAGGAAAAAAAAAACATACATCAGAAGCAGGAAGCCTGCCAAACAATCATTGGGGCCGCTGGATGATTGAGGTACTAAAGGAGCACACTAGGAAGATAAGGCCATTGAGGAGAAGCTAAATAATTCTTTGCATCTGTCTTCACTACAGAGGATGTGAGGGAGATTCCCACATCTAAGCTATTCTTTTTAAATGATAAATCAGATAAACTGTCCCAGATGGTATTCACTCAAGAGTCCTGCAGGAATTTAAATATGAAATTGCACAACTAGTAACAGTGGTATGTCACCTACTGCTTAAATCAGCTTCTGTACCAAATGCCCAGACAACAGCTAATGTGATGTCAATTTTTTTTTTTTTTTAAAAAAAGGCTCCAGAGGTAATCCTGGCAATTACATGCCGGTAAACCCAACTTTAGTACCAAGAAAATTGGTTGAAACTATAGTAAAGAACAGAATTATCAGACACATAGATTAACATGATTTGTTCGTGGAGAGTCAACACAACTTTTATAAAGGGAAATCATGCCTCACCAATCTATTACAATTATTTGAGGGAGTCAACAAACAAGTGGATAAGGGAGATCCAGTGTATACAGTGTACTTGACTTTCAGAAAGTCTTTGACCAGGTCCCTCACCAAAGGCTCTTAAGCAAAATAAGTAATCCTGGGATAGGAGGGGAGGTCCTCTCATGGATCAGTAACTGATTAAAAGACAGGAAACAAAGGGTAGGAATAAATGGTCAGTCAACAGAAAGGAGAGAGGTAAATAGCGGTGTCCTCCAGGGATCTGTCCTGGGACCTGTGCTGTTCAACATATTTATATATAATTTGGAAAAAGGGGTAAACAGTGAAGTGGCCAAGTTTTTAGACAATACAAAATTACTCAAGATAGTTAAATCCAAAGCAAACTGCAAAGAGTTACAAAGGGATCCCACAAAACCAGGTGATCGGGCATCAAAATGGCAGATGACATTCAATGTTAATAAATGTAAAGTAACACATAATGGAAAATATAATCCAAACAGATAAAATGATGGGGTCTAAATTAGCTGTTACCACTCAAGAAAGAGATCTTGGAGTCTTTGTGGATAGTTCTCTGAAAACATCTGCTCAATGAGCAGCGGCAGTCATAAAAGCTAATAGAATGTTATAAACCATTAGGAAAGGGATGGATAATAAGACAGTAAACATCATAATGCCACTATATAAATCCATGATATGCCCACATCTTGAATACTGAGTGAAGTTCTAAAAAAAGATATATTAGAAATGGAAAAGGTACAGAGAAGAGTAAGAAAAATCATTAAAAGTACGGAACAGTTTCCATATTAGGAGACATTAAAAAGACTGGGACTCTTCAGCTTGGAAAAGGGACAGCTAAAAGGGGATATGACAGAGGTCTATAAAATCATGAATGGCATGCAGAAAGTGAATAAAGAAGTATTATTTATTCCAGGGATCACTCAATGAAATTATTAGGCAGCAGATTTAAAACAAACAAAAGGAAGTACTTCTTCACACAATGCGCAGTCAACCTGTGGAACTCATTGTCAGGGAATGTTACGAGTGCCTAAAGTTTTATTGGGTTCAAAAAAGAATTAGGCACATTCATAGAGGATAGGTCCACCAGTGGCTATTAGCAATATGATCAGGGATGCAACCCCATGTGCTGGGCTTTCCTAAGCCTCTGACTACCAGAAGCTGGGACTAGACAATAAGAGATGGATCACTTGATAATTGCCCTGTTTTTCCCTTTGAAGCATCTGGCACTGGCTGCTGTTGGAAGATGGGATACTGGGCTGGATGGACCATGGATCTGACCCAGTATGGCCATTTTTATGTTCTTAATAGCTGCTATTAACAATTCACACACTCATACACCCCAACACATTTAATTGGTTAAGCAATTAGTTGTTATTATATGCAATGGCCACTTCTTGGTCAACACTGGGGACCTATAGTGCAACAAGCATAAGACTCTACAGCTTGAGCTAAACTCTCAGGATGAGAGCTGAAACAAATCCTCCTTGCAGCAGGCGCAGAGGGTGATGCATAACACACTTACCAGCAGGTTACATGTACACACTTAAATTGTGTGTGTTATTACAGACAAAAGGGTGTATATATAGTGATTTACTGTAAATTCTCTTTCTTTTTTAGATGGGTGGGGGGAAGAGAATCAAGTGGGTATCAAAGCCATATAGGCTAACTGACTATGCATGTTAGAAACAAAGGATTCCTAGCCATCAGCCATAAACCGCAGTGCTTGAATGAAAATGAAGGACTCATGGTATGAAAAGAAAGACAAGTGCTGGGAAGCTCCTATCACTAATTTACTTTGTGAATAAGAAAAACCTTAATACAGAAATAACATTTGATGAATCTTCAAGATAGAAACCTGGCTTCACATACAGGAGTAGGAAGATTAAGAGGCACTTGACAGCACTACAAAACAGTTCTCTGTAACCATATTAATATGGTCAATGTTGTTGCCACAGCAGGGAGAAAAGAGTCTCGTAGCAATTAAATAAGCAGAAGAGATCATTAACGAGGGGCTGCAATGATATTCTGTGCATCCATTTAATGCATCTGCATTAGGAAATTGCAACACATGCAAATCTTTTTGCCTATATAATTGACTTTCTCTTTTAGATACTTTCATTTGATGAAGATTGTGGTGTGTGCATTTTTGCCATGACTAGCCCATGAAATCTGTCATTTCTCTCTCACACACCCCATCTCCTTGGAGGCCCTAGTCACAATAAACAGCAAACATGAAAAATGATACAGCTGCAAAGAAAGTGCTTTGCAAAAAATTGCCAGTGCAAACATAAGCTTAGTTTGTGCTCTTGCAGTTTCAGATTTCCTTCAGAGAAGGAAATATAGAGTATTTTGTACAAAGAAGAGGTTTGAATATTTAAGCATTTGTAGTGCTCTGGCATGGACGGAAGAAAAACACCTATAAAATCAGAGGTTTAAGCTGTCCTTCAGCACAGAGAATGTTGTATAATATGTACTGTGTCTGGGGTCACTCAGGGGTAAAGACTTAAAGGAACAATAACATTAAATGGATTAGGAACACCAAATAGCTCAAGTTTCCTTTGACAAAAAGGGGCAGATATTTTGATTTTTGCAGTACAATGCACGTGCCACAGATACTCCAGGTCTGAAGAGAACTACTTCTTCCATTTCTACATATATTGCCAAAAAAAAAAAAGACCTTTTGAATATGTTATGAACATGATGAACTGAAAATCAGATATATAATGTCTGTCAACCTATTCATCAAGCTCCTAATGTAGCTCCTACCACTGTGGTATCTTACAGCATCACAAATATTAATGAATTTATCTTCAAAATGCCTCTGTGAGACAGGAAAGTATTATTCTTATTTTACAGGTGAAGAACTGAAACACAGAGATATTAAGGACTCAGGTCTGCCATGAGTAAACTCATCTAGCAAAGCACTTAAGCTCATACTTAACTTTAAGCACCTGAGTAGTCAATGTGTCTAACCATGTTCCTTACAATTAAGCACATGCTTCAGTGTTTTGTTGGATCTGGCTACAACGCTCAGTACTTTGCAAAATCAAGCCATTGGTGACTTGACTAAAGTCACACAAGCAGATTTTGGCAGAGCCAGAACCTAGACCTCCTGACACATGGTTCAGTGCCTGGACTTCAAGATCGTCATGCTTTCCACTGCATGCATCCGATGAAGTGGGTTTTAGCCCACGAAAGTTTATGCCCAAATAAATTTGTTAGTCTCTAAGGTGCCACAAGTACTCCTGTTCTTTATGCTTTCTTCTCTTATTCATGGCACCAAAAACTTTGGGTGAAATCCTGCAAACCCATGAAAGTCAGTGATATATTTTGCCAGGATTTCACCATTTAGATTTCATTCAGGTTTCTGTGCAGTGAGTTGACACAGCACAACATGTACCCAAACACTTAGCAACTTCAGAATAATTAAGTGCACATGAAACTCCTCCTTTGCAATATTATTTACTATGACTGCTTGGGTAAGTAAGGTGAGGAGAATTTGGCTATAAAGAGGTGTCAAATCCTGCCTCTCATGTTTTCTCCATGAGGGATTACCACTGTGGCCCATAATATCTCTACATTGCCCTCTGAGTGCCAGAGACACGTAAACACCACGGATGAATAGGATGTAGCGCAAGGACATGGACACTAGCCCTAACTGATAAGATCAAGCAAACTCCTCTGCAGCCTGACACATAAAAGTTGCATTAAGCATGTGTTGGAGGAAGTAGAAGTGGGCCACAGTATTTACACTCTGTACTGCTCCTATTGGCCATAGCTTTTGGGGTTTCAGAGTGGTAGCAGTGTTAGTCTGTATCAGCAAAAAGAACAAGGAGTTCCCAAAAGCTAAAAGAATGAGGAGTACTTGTGGCACCTTAGAGGCTCTTAGAGACACCTATTTCAAAATGTAGCCCAAAGTCAGAATTTCTTCCTCACTCTGTCTCTTTCTCTATATATTGAATGAAGTGCTTGTAATTCTAAGATCTAATAAGAACAGATTTCCATCTCTGTTAGCTGCAACATGCCATCTCACCATTACATTTTATGGTAGCATTGCAAAATCAATCAATAAATAATAAAAAGACCCTGAGATCCTGGTTGTGAAATGGTTTAGTAGCATAACCTCCATCTCTCCTACTACACGGTACCTCCATCATCGGCCAACCATATACGCACAACTGTGCCAGGAATGTTCCCATTCCCAGTGAGTTCCAAGCAGCTGAGCATTCTGCAAAACAGAATAAGGTAGGCCTCTAGGTGAGTGCACTGTATTTACAGTTTCCCATTGCAGGGCTAGCTGATAATTGTGTTGTACTGAGCTATGTTATTTATTTTGACAAAAGCCAAGTGCCTAAGATTTTGCAAATATATATGTTATGAATCAAGTATGGAACTATAGGTCCTGTATGTATATACTGACTATAGAGTGGACTCTACTGATATACAATAACAGTTCTCCTTTCTGCAGAATGCCTACTCAAGGTTTATTTACCACTTACTAGTAATACCAACCTCTTGTGTAATGCTTTTTAGCTATAGAGTTCAAAGTGCTTTACAGAGGAGGTCAGTATTGTTATCCCCATATTACAGATGGGGAAACTGAGGCAGGAGAGTGACTCACCCAAAGTTACCCAATAGGCAACAGCAAGAAATATAAACCAGATTTTTTGAGCTCCACTCCAGTCTTCCATGCACTAAGCCATGTTGGCGCTTGCTTAAGTCCTCTTTAGTTCCTCAAATAGGGCTTAAGTGGGACTAGAGTAGCTCACAATCCTTGTGCTGGTCATCTGCCCGGGGAGAATTTCACCCTTACAGAACTGTAAGGGTGAAATTCTTTTTCACTCTTACAGTTTTTTTCAAGATTGTCTTTGTACAAAATCCAGAAAAATCTTGAATAATTATGCCATAGATGAGAGTGGGCCTGTGGTTACTGCAAGATAATCGCTCCCTAAGGCTAAGCGTTTCTAATTCTTCAGAGGTGTGATTGCCCAATAAAGTACACACACCCTTGAACTTGCTTTATTAACATGCTTTAATGTGTGGCAAAGGGTGATATGCCTCTCTGAGCTGGAAAGAAGATGTAATTGCCTGTTTCAGACTCCCTGGTGGTTACAAAAGAAATGAGAATTGCTTTGATATGGTATGATATTTTATTACTCTAATAAAACAAACTGTTCCACCGCCCTCTTTTTATGGTTACTTTAGGTCTGCGGTACCATTGCCGCTCTTCTGCCTGGCAGCAGATGTGATCTCTACAAAGGGTATCTAACCTTTTCTGTGCTGCTTTTGACTCACGCTGTGACTCAGGGCAAACTTCCATTTCTTCCACTGGGAGTTTTGCCTAAATGAGGAACTTAGATTAATGCCCCCATTTACTCCATTGCATCTCCTGTCTTTGTGTGGGCTGCCTCTAACTCAGGCTGTATCTCAGCAGAAAGATGAAACATCCGTAGAGTTTTAAATACTTGTATGTGCCTGGGCCATTTACTGCTTTTGAAAAGAAAGCACTATTGAGCTGTTAATCTGCTGGGGTTTGTTTAATGGATGGTAACACACATCATCTACCATGGCTAAGCCATTCTGTTCAAAGTGTTACGTGTTTAGGAGTATCATGACATCACTAATTTGTCATTCTGAACATTACTGATTTAGGAGCACAAATCTTCCAATGGACTTGCGGCTCCTAAATCGTTTAAGTCCAGATCCTCAGAGGTATTTAGGTGCCTAGGTACCTTTAAGGATCTGAGTGTAACGTGCTATTGAAAATCTCACCCCACATCCTGTCTGTTTCAGGCTATCACAAACGCCACTGCTAGCCTGTACTGTAAATCAGGAGCACCACATTACTCACAAATTAGTCTGGGAAAGTGTACATAAAGATCCATTCAGTTTCTTATTCTCTGGATAAATGGCTGGATAATGCCCTCTGCTAGCCTCCCCATCTCCCTGTACCTGCAAGGGCCCTTGCCTTATGGGGAAGCTTTATTCACCCCCAGAGAAATTCAGGCAGTATTGGAAACACTGACCTCCTCCGCATTTCTGAAGGCTGCAGCCGGGGTGCGGGGAGTTAATGTTTTCCTAGCTCATCAGACAGAACAATTTCCCAGTGGTCACTGGAGAATTTTTAAATGTTTTACTAAAAGATCTGCTCTAGGAATTATTTTGGGCAAGTTCTGTGGCCCATATAAAACAAGAGGTCAGACTAGATTATCACAATGGGTCTTCTGGCTTGGAATCTATGAATAGGATGGCTCTGTACATTTAATTCTAGTTAGTGGACATTGCTTTCATTAGTCAACTGATTGTGAAGATGGAGAAGATTTTAAGGAGCTACAATACTTTCCTTATTAGACGGATGCTAGGGATTGGATATTCAAAAAGTGCTCAGTGTTAGCCTAATTTTACCTCCATTGAAGTCAGTGGTAAAACTATTGAAACCCTTTAAAATCTTACCCTATAAAGAATAAAGTGCAGTAAGATGCCAGAATAACTATGCTGAGCAACACTAGGTAGAAAGAAATAATCTCTTTCTTTATTTCAGCAGTAACTCTTGAGACGATTGCTATTTTATGTAAATATCTACCATCCAGTGAAAATGTGTTCAGTGAACTACCATTCTCAAAGTGCACAGTAGTATATTTATTCATGCTCCATGGATGACAAAATGTCTATACCTAGACCTCAAGCAAAGCTTAAGAAGGGTGGGGGAGGGAAAGGAAATACTTACACTGAAATGATTGAGCTCCGTAAATGTAAAATTTGACCCAGGTGTGCTGCTTTAAAATCAGTTTAGGCCAATTTTAAATTAAAGTGCTATAGTGTAGATTGTGTTGTAAAATGAGAATAAGTACATGTTAAGGCCAACTGAGGTAGCTCACAAAAGCAGGATACAAAAGAAAAGAAAGGAAAGTTTATGAAAGTTGTGCAGTAAAACACATTTAAGTGAAATACATGAAATACCATTGTTGCCAGCAATTTTTTATTAAGCTAATTTATGATATGCACTGATTTTCAGTAACTGTGTATGTCTGGCCACTCCTAGAATATTTAAGTTTTATTAAAATGTCTCTAAAATATGCAACTTATTTACAGTACAGTGTCATATATATGTGAAACCCACATGAGTTCTTGATCCCTGACATCCACATCTAGTGAGTTATCCTCATATTTTTATAGTACATTTAATGGACCTACCAAAATATGCACATAACAAAATTGAATGATCATCTGATTTCAATACTGTAATCACGATCTGTCCTTGTTCCTTTCCCCTAATCTTTATTATTATTTCGCTGGTTCTGATCCAACACCTCTTGAAGTCAATGGAATGCCTCCCTCTGAGTTCAAGGAGCACTGGTTCAGGCTCTTTTAGAGCCATATCTTAAATTAGGATCCAATCCTTTACACTCTAGCACAGCACCTGATCTAATGTCAATTGAAGTCAATGGAAAGTTGCCCATTTATATCAGTAGGCTTTGGATCAGGCACCTGCTTAAGTCAACAAAACTACACATGATATTATGCCTTTGATCAGACACTATGATAAGGCAGGGACCATGGGATATCTATGTAAAGTGTCTAGCCTAAATCTGGTCATTGCATAAATAATTATTAGACTCTAGTAACCATCAGACTGGATGCCCTTAAAGTGAAATATAAAAAAGAAGGGGTGAATTGAGTCTTATATAACAATTAAAACTGGAACCTCGGCCCTGTCTCACAACCTATCATGTCCTTGGCGTTTTTAAGGTTGAGATCTGTGGACAAAAAAAAAATCCTCGAATGATGTTTGCATTACTTCTAACAGCTCACTCCAATATCCTCCTTCTGTGTCCTCCGATAGGAGGGAACTACCAGCTGCCCAGGCTAATTCCAATAGAGCTGGGTGAATATCTTAATTTTAGCACGAATATTTGTTTTAATAAAACATTGAATTGGCTCTGGATGCTTTGCTTTCCTGGCACATTTTTACCAATGAATTTGCTGGCAGGGATATACAAGGAAGCAATGAAATTTCAGCAAATATCAGAAAACTTTCTGGGAAAGTGAATTATAAGATCGTAATACTGAATATTTGCATTGGACACCTGGTTCCAGGAATTATGCTCATCTAGTCAGGAGACTGGAATGATACCATGTGATCTGCTCCAGTCAGAACTAACCATCACATTTCAAATTCTGAACACCAAGCTCTCACAACAAATTGCTCATGTCCACTCTAACAGACCAAGGTTTATTCAGGGAAATTATATGGCAGATAATTTTTCAGTAACAAACTCGACAAAGCTGTAATCTGCTTGTTGACAAACTGCAAACAGAAAAAGAGGCTAAACTCATTGAGCAAATTATCCACTGCATATTATCATCCACCTTTTCAAAGGTCTTGACCCCTTCTTCACCTGCTACCTACACCCTGGGGCCTTGTAAGTCTTTGGTCCCTCTCCCAGGCCCCACTGATCAATTCACACACCTTTCTCTGTCAATTTCTCCTTGACTGCATTGCCTGTCAGATCCTTCCGTCTCCCCTAAAGCTTTTGATCCTAGCTGAAGAATGACCACCCAATGATTTTAATGGCTGACTAAGGGCTGGTCTACACTACGGGGGAAAATCAATCTTAGATACGCAACTTCAGCTACGTGAATAACGTAGCTGAAGTCGAAGTATCTAAGATCGAATTACTCACTGTCCTCACAGCATGGGATCGATGTCCGCGGCTCCCCCTGTCGATTCCGCAACTCCGTTCGGGTTGGTGGAGTTCCGGAATTAATATAAGCACGTTCGGGGATCGATATATCGCGTCTAGATGAGACGTGATATGGCGTTCGGGGATCGATATATCGCGTCTAGATGAGACGTGATATATTGATCCCCAAGCAATTGATTGCTACCCGCCGATACGGCGGGTAGTAAAGATGTAGCCCCAGACTCTTCCAATGGAATGAGAGAGCTGCTGAGCCAACAGTAAAACCTTCAGAAAGCAATAGTGGTATTTAATCTAAATTACCACAGTCAATCCAAAAGCTTGGTCTGGGAATGTGGCACTAAGGACTTTGTCACCTTCTGCTCCAAAGGCGAGATGTACTTCTTCAACCTCTCTTCCCTAAAAATAAACACAGAGCCGTGTATGCATTAAAAAAACAAACTCACAAAAGACAGCCCTATCAAAACAAACCAGTAAACTGCGTTTACAATTCTTCTTCTGTGGAGAGGATGAGAAAGAGAGAATGAAGTTCACATGATAGACGTTAGTCACATTGCTCAATGCCCTACTGGAAGGCGCTCAGATATGACAGCGATGAGGGCAGTATAAGAACCAATATAGAACAGAAAGGAATAGTGCTGCATGGTGCAGTGGTGGAAGCCAAGACTCCCGGCTGTTATGCACTAATTCAAGCCCCTTTATAGTTTGACAGCAAGAGCTCTAGAGTGATGGCACCAAAGGGTCAATCTCTAGAAACTTCCTTTCAATAAAGTTATTTCTTAAACTGTGCAGTCCAGTGTGAATTAGTGCATCTGAACAAAATGCTTCCTATTGATTTCCACTCCTTTTTATCTACTGTGAAGATCTTTTAAGGTAACATTTCCAGACATAACCTTTCTATCCCACCTTATGGTGAGTCTTGAAACTTTTTCCAAAATCAGATTTCCTAAATTCTGCCCTTAGATATGCGCACACAGCTGCTATTGACTAAATGGGAGTTGCCTCTACAAATCAGAACAGAGTTTTTTCTAATGGTTAATGTGATATAGTTTCATCAGGTTTAATTAAGACATTGTTTCAAATCATTGAAAAGGCAGACGGTGCTTGCAAAACAAGTTACTTACTATAGGGATGGAGACTCCCTGCCGAAACAATGATTATTGCTGCACATTATGCATTTTCAGCAACTTGGTCATACGACATTATTTACTTTTGCCTTTTAATTTTATGCTTCTGATTGTGTTCCTTGCCCTTGTGCTTTTCCATTTGGAAGCGGAAGTTAGCTACAATGCATCATTAGTGATAATGACTACGTATTACATCTGCCTTTGTATTGTTTTTGATACCTCATTCTGAAAAAGGCATCAAAGAGCCAGTGACTGAAGTAATTGATTTTAATCATAAAAGTAAAGATGAAAAATCAGAGACCTTTTCTTTAAAGCAGCAAGTCACTAGGGCTTTTTGAGTCATTCTGTGAAATCCAGCAGAAACTCTTTGAAGCAACAGTGAAATTTAAGGAGGTAGTCGAAATCCCATTTTGTCACCCCTGAGCGAAGGATCGACACAGCTACAAAAATTGGTCTGTTACAAAAACACACATCTAGTAGTGACAGATAGGAAAAAGAGACAAACTTCCCAAAAGTGGGTGTGATCCACTAACAACCAGAATAAGTGCATCCAGATTGGCAAAACTGGTCAAAGTGCTTTTCACACAGCATCCAAGTAAATCACTCTACCTTGGGGATGGAATAAGTAAGGCACATGGATATATTTACTTGCCCTGTGAGGGTTTTAAGCAGATCACCGATCCACAACTCCCCTGCACAAGAATAACTATGCAGCCAAATGATGGTCAGAATTCATGTGCTCACAGGAAATAGACAGAATGTTACCCTAGATTTTGAAAATGGCGACACCAAGAAATCTCAGGGAATTGTTTGATATGAGGGTGCCAAACAGAGGCACCAACTTCCTGAATTTTCAGGGGGTGCTGGACCCCCAAGCCCTGCCCCCACTTCACCCCTTCCCCCAAACCCCCACCCCT
This sequence comes from Chelonoidis abingdonii, assembly GCF_003597395.2. NCBI lineage: Eukaryota > Metazoa > Chordata > Testudines > Testudinidae > Chelonoidis > Chelonoidis abingdonii. The sequence continues at coordinate 13,545,372 of NC_133777.1, forward strand.
CCCTGCCCCCTCTCCTGCCTCTTCCTATCCCCTCTCCTCCTCCTCACCTCCAGCACCTCCTGCACACTGCTGAACAGCTGATCACTGCCGGCGGGAGGTTCTGGAAGAGAGGGGGGAGGAGCTGATCAGCGGGGCCTGCTGGTGGGTGAGGGGGTTGGGAGTCACGGGAGAAGCTGATCTGTGGGGCTGCTGGTGGATGCTGAGCACCCACTATTTTTTTCCATGGGTGTTCCAGCTCCGGAGCACCCATGAAGCCAATGTCTACGGTGCCATAGAAGAAGAAGGTTGCTTCTTTATAAATGCAGCTACTGTAATGTTATTGAACTAAAAATAACTGTCAATTCTAATGCAAAATTGATCATCCCATAAATAGGCAGATAATTTTTTCCTCTTCTAGGTACATAATTCATTTACTTTCTATTTGCCACATGCATTTAAACTCTGCTCATGTGTAAGTAATGCTTGTGCATGATAGACACTCAGTTCCTTTCTAATGTACAGTGCACTCCTATCTAACAAGTAAGATATACAGGACTCAACTTTGTCTTTTTTTTGGATGATCTTTGTCTTCTTCACACTGCAAGAATTAGCAGTCCTGTTCTGAAAACAATATTGGATGTTGTTAACGAGGGGTAGGGGATTTCAGTTACAGAATGTGTTCCTAAACAAAGGAACAAATACAACCAAAGTTTCATTCTTATCATGGCTATTGACTAAAGGTACAGCCAAGTAACCGACTATGCTTGCAGGTCAATATTAAAAATGGCCAAGAGGCCCAGTACCAAGTAAATGTATTGTCTAAAGAGAAAGCAATGTGGTACAGGAGAGAAAGAGTTAATACATCACCAGCCCTTCCTGAGAAGTGGAGTCATGCAGCATGGTCAGTTTACCTTACACAGAAGATGTGCTTCCCAACTGCCCCCTTAAACTAGCCATCTTTGATAGCATGGCCGTTTACAAGTTACAGACCACGTTCATATCCCTTAAAGTTTACGTTTAACTAGCAAGCTTGTGCCAGCTTTATCTTTGGTGCCTCCCTGTACTCTCCCATCTTTCACCAGAATGAGGGTGACCAGACAGCAAGTGTGAAAAATCGGGATGGGGGTGGGGGGGTAATAGGAGCCTATATAAGAAAAAGACCCAAAAATCGAGACTGTCCCTATAAAATCAGGACATCTGGTCACCCTAATTGGAATATAAAATTTCAAACATTAAGGGGCATGATATTCCCCACTACAAAGCACTCATATATCTTACCTTATTTCCTGGTACCACATTGTACCTTTGTTTCATAACACTCATCCATCTAGCTTCTGACAGTTTTTGTACTTGCTTAAGCCAAGTGCTGAGCTATACTTATCCTGGGGCATCGTGGAATATATGCCTTAGCATAAGTGAGCAAGAATAAGCATACTACTATTTAGCACGCGTACCCAACACATATATATTAATATCATATGCATAATACCTATTAATGTGGTGTGTATATAACCTAGATGCACTGGCTAACATGGCTATCAAGTGTATGTATTTGCGATGTTGTAGGGGGAGCAATGTTTGGTTTAAGATACAAATAAACATCTCTGTTTATTTTACCACTCCAAATCCCAGTACTAGGTTTATAAATTCAATGCCCTCTTTGATGGATCATAATTTAGATTTGAACCACCATGTATTAAGTTGAATGCCAGTCTCATTCCTCGCTATAATTATTGCAAACAATTTCATTGTATTTCATTGAATTGAAGCTTTATGTATTAGCTGATGCTGTTTCTGCCACTGTTCATCACATGAACATGCTTTTTACCTGCTGTGTGTGCGTAGCAGAAAGAACCCTGGGATTTTTAATAGCATAATATCCTAGAAAGAACTGAAAAGCAGCACAGCGTGCTTTGCATTATTTATAGATGGAGTCCTACAAATGGCTAGAAAATATTGTAGATTTCCTGGAAGATAAATATATTCATTACACTGGAGTCTTTCATATAATATACTGCATGTCACTGAAGGAATTTAATTACTATCATGAAAATATCTCCATTTCACTAGATTGGTAACAAACGTTGTGATAAGACACTTTCTAATTCAACTGCACAAGAATCCTTGCCCATCCAGAACAGAAAAATAACTCATGTTGATAGATTGAGCAGTATGTCCCACTGGTGTTGCTAATCAGTAGAAACATCTGAGCTTGAAATAAATTGTTGGTCTTGCCAACTGGGAATACTAATGACAAAACCATAAACTATTTTGTAACACCAATTAAAACTAAAGGGAAAAGAGAGTTTTACCATAGATCAGCAGAATATTTTGGTACTGTGCTTGATTTAAAAGCAGGCCTCCCGTATATGATCTGGGAACAAATCTGCGGAGAAGAATGCTCACAAATTTATAATTGGCAGTTACTTAATGGTGGTGATCCCACAATGCATCTGGGTGATGCATGGTTAGCTAGAATTTGGGGTGCAAGCTCCATTTGGGTCCTACTCTAGCCGAGACTGGTGATTTGTCAGATCAGGCATTGAGTGAACTTCTGCCAAAGTCCACTGAAACCAGTGGAAAGATTTATATTGACTTCAGTGGGCTCTGGATCAGGCCCTGAGCCAGTCTGCTATATGCAATTTGGCCATGAAAAGGGATCTGATAATTGGGTGAATATCTTTTTCTTGAGCCTCAGATACATTTGCTTACCACCCCTGAGCAGAGCAGCCATCTTAACAATGCCAAATAGCTGGATCTCATGCTAAGCAGTAATACTGCCTTCTTACCTAACAGTGTACGTTCTACAGCATTCAGAAGAGGAAGTGGCCATTTTCTATTTTTCACAGTAAAACATAAACTACAGGGAATTTCAGTACAATGATGTAGTTTCATCAACCTAACTTACAACTCTACACTTAGGTGTTCTCATTAGTAATCTGTTCTGAAGTGCCTGCCATTTTAAAAATTCAGAGGCCAAAAGATAAACTGAGAGCAGGAAGAAAAAGCACCGTAAGTTACAAAAAAAAAAATTTAAAAAATAAAAATACAAGACCCCTCTCCCCCAAAATTAAGGGCAAAATCATACTTGCCTTACTCACACAAATAATGCCATTGACTTAATGGGAAATATGCCATTGACTTGAGGGGAAACATCAGTACTGCCAACAGTTGCAAAGTCATCATGAGTCTTGTTATATCTGATGAGTTCCTTACAGCCCCACTGGCTGAAATGAAGAAACTTCATGAGAATCTCCACTTTCTTTCTTTTTTTTTTTTTAAGTAAGTTTCTGGCCCTCATGGCTGAAGAGAAAATCGCAAAGCTAGTGCACTCTAAAGGCTCAGAACCAGAAGGCAAACAAAAAGAACCAAAAATGTATAAAAAAAAAATCTCATGATTTGTAACACAATCTCATGAATTGTAGGGGGGCTGACCCATGATTTTTGCATGCTGAAGGCTGGCAATATCGTGTGAAATTCAGCACTGTACAGCCAACCAGAAACCTATGCAAGCCTTAAATCACACAAAAGTCCTCATAGTAGGTCATAAATGAGGACATAAGAATGCACAGTCCTTGTGCCAGACATCTCTGTAGAATTTCACCCAAGGCAAGCAACGTTTTCCCATAAGTTGGTTAAAATAAATCTCTCTCTTCAACACTGAGAAAAGTTATCAGTGTTCAGCTGACAAGGCTCCAGCTAAATAGCGCTTTGTTAATGATGTCTGCATTTAGATGACAAATCACACTATTTAAATTGCTTCAGCATCCACATCCTTTATAAGCAGGGTATCTAGGTAACCACTCTAATGCTGTTTCTAGGTGGGAGGGAGAAGGGAATAGCTAATTTCTTCAGCTAGGTGGAAAATTATTTCTGAAGAGATTTATCTAGCTTGTTATGGCCAGTTTGAAAAAAAATCAATGTAAAAATAATTATTTAAAATTTGTGATTATGCAAGAAGGAACAGAATAATCATAGTTTTAAAAAACTTTAATTCTCAAGCTTACCTGTGCAAATATTTTTAAAATCTATTTTTTATCAGCAAAAAGCCTCTAGTATTTTAAAATATTTCAATATTAACCCACTCAATAGATAAGGGCATGACTGAAATATTTTTATGTAGAAAAGAGGACATTCAGAAACATGAGTGTTGAATTTCAGGTGTAATTTTTGATTGCCTTTTATTTAGTTTTATTATACAATTAGATCTTTTAAAAATACCAGCAACTACTTTTTCTTTTCTCCAATGACATGGCAAGATGAAAGTGTTAACACTTGGCTAAAGAGGTGTTTGGATTGATTAGCTAAAAACAAGCTATTTGGTTTCATTAGAGCACCGTTTGGAATTCTGAGTTATACTTGCTCCTTGCTTATATTACTGCTGGTTAAATCTTTCAGATCTTGCCTATGGTGACATTTATCTGGGTGGGGACAGCTGGCCCTCTATAGCACTTAAACCCGCCACAGGGCCTGTTCATGACTCCACTCACTAAATGATCAGACAGACATTCCTACACACTCTTTACATACTGAAGAATAAGTCTTTCCACTGGCCATTTGTAGATCAGCATGGCAGGCCACATTGGGGATGGGTCAGGAGGGGGAAGAGGAGCTGTACTTTAGACCCACGTCCTGGTCCTGGGTTTGAGTGGGTAGATTTCTCCTCTTCTGCACTCCATCCACATGGAGTCCAAAAACTTGGGCTTTAGGCAGGTGGAGTGGATTACATCTGCATATTTTTTTGCTGGATTGGGCCCAATCTTACAAGGTTGTCTGTGAGTGAATGTAACAGATGTTATCAACTTGGCTTTCCGTATAGCTTCTGTTGAAATCCTTCCATCATTTTCAAAGGGAAAATGTCACAGCCTTTATATTCAGCTGTGTAGGTGACTGGAAGGGGAATAACGTCCCTGCTCAGATCACAACTTTGACCATGATGGGGAGAAAGGGGCTGCTCCTCCTATCCTCTTGCCTCCTATGAGCATGTCGGCAGAGAAGGGATAGATAGGTGCAAGGAAAGGGAGAACCCCTGGCTCCACTACCCTCTTCCTCCTCTAGCTCACCTCGGAGTACCTGTCTGGGTATGCAGTGGGAAAAAAATGTTTATCGGAAGTATCTGAAGTAATCTGCTCCCTCTGCAAATTAAAGGGAGAAGCTGGGGTGGAAATATCACAGTCACAGTTTTCACCCGTTTCTGGCCCTGGATTGGTGCATTTATGACTTGCCCCTTATTCAGGGCAGACTGTAAAGATATTATGTAGCTATAAATTTTCATTCCCTCACCAGAGCAATGATAATGATAATGTTTAGAGTCTTTCTTGTTGCTCTGCTTAATCTGACTCCCTTTTGTAATGTTGTAAAATTTTAAAATACACAAGAGATCTATTGTAATATCAACTGCACAATACAAACAACTTCTGATATCCCTTTCCTTGAAAACAATTTTGGAAAAAGTGACTCATTTACTTCTCTTCTAAACAAGAGAAGTAATATTTTCCAGTCCTCCCTGAGGATACATTTAACCAACAACTAAGCAAGACATAGAAATGCCTGCAAAGCTTTTGATTCTCTTCATAAAAAAGCAGCAGAGTGAGGGAATAGGTATTATTGTCTTTTAAAGCACTGTTAGCCTTTTGGTTGGCCTTAAAATCAGATCAGATCACAAAGAAAACACAGTTCATGACCAGTTAGAGAAGGTCACACTGAAAAGGAATTCAGGTGGTCTCATTTTTAACAGCTAACCTAACAGAAGCACAAATTCTAGTCACCACCTGGTTCATCAATTGCCACGTATAAAGTCTGATGAACTGAAACATCTCACTGCTACAGGATCAACTCCCAGCAGGCTATGGCTGAAGGAACAGCCACACAGTTGGGGGGAGGGAGGGGAGAATCTTTCATTATTACAGTCGCCACTTACTTTATTCACCAGAATTAAAGCCTCTTCGCGGATAAAACTAGAAGCTTTTTTTTACCCTACAAAGTAATTTTAGATTTCTATAGAATCTTTCAAAAGCAAGCTAATTAAAATCCTGCTCCTGTTGTTGGATTCATATTCTTTGCAGTGAGAGCAGTTTTTGAAATTGAGGACTGTTGTATTTAATTCTTTAGAGCTCAGAATGCCAGAAAATTCTTACCACACATTCACAGATATTAAAATGGATTTTTGTAACACAAAATACCTTGCAGGCCAGCAGGTATTGAGATATAATGACACATTGCTAAGAAGAACCAAATGTAACATAATTTCCTTTTTTTAAATGGATGATTCTTTTTCTGGGGAATAGAGAAGCTAATAAATACAACAGCAATACACTTAGATAGATAGATAGAACCCTCTTTATCTATCTATCTATCTGCCTTTAGAATTGTTTATATATATATATATATAAAAAGTTTAGTAGGGTTATATATAGATATAGACGTAAGGAAAACAAATCTAAAGACAGCATCCAGATACAACCTTTGTCATGGCCATGCAGGATGAAAGACAAGTGGCAACCGATGTGCTTTAATTGCTGGGACCCCACCACAGTCCCCTCAAACAAGGGCTAAGGGGGACTCGACAAAAAGTAAAGGGTTGTCTCTCAGCTGTACCAGAGATTGGGAGACCAGTATTCTTAGGGGTGCCTTCCCTTAGATCCACTTTCAGCTCCTGTTTGTCAGGAAACAATGAGTATCTGCTACTATAACAAGTACCTCCACTGGACACCTACCAAAAGGAAGTGTCAGCAATTAGCTTGTCTGCTTACCCCCTCACTGGGTTTCCAGATAGTTAACAGTTGCCTCCTTAATATCAGCCAAAAATATCTCCACTCCTCAGCTGGAGAGGTATATCCCATCGTCTCTTGATAACACAGGTACCAAATATTGAGCTATCCAGAGAGAGTCCCTGCAGGATATAAATACCCTCCCTCACCCCTTGGTGCACATGGTGGGTCAGTGTCCCACCTGGTCCAGCCCCTTCCTTTTTCTCACTCGGATATGCTCAGTTAAGTCTGTCCCCAATTCTTCTCCCTTCTAACCCAAATGCAATGGGGACCTTTAAAGGAGCCCTGGGCTGCTGCCATGACAAAGAGTCCCTGCATCCAGTGGTGGTGAGTAACTTAGACTCATCTAGGGCTGAGATCTTCAACCCAAATGTGCCTGAAATACTGGTATTTGTTTTGGCCCCCTCCTTACCTAACAAAGGATTCTTTTATTTTATTTTTAAAAGTTAATTCAGCAAAATAGGACACCAAGAAGGTGTAAAGTGACAGGGTTAATCTATTCAATCTGAAACCACAGGGGCAGGGGGAATGTGGTACATGGTGCATTGTGGGTGAAGTAATATGAGCTGAATAAAAGGAACAAGACATGCCAAATATTCTTGCTCCTCAGAGCTGCCTGTCATACGAATGCCATCTTGTACACTGGGCAGGGCTCTTCCCCTGCCAGATGCTGCAATGTAGCAATAGGAGAAGCACTGGGACAACAACGGATGGTGAAAATCTTGGTAAAGCACTAGCTAACAACTGATAGGTGACTGGCTATATTGGCTAATTGACACCACTGTATTATCCATATTGGAGGCCTCTCAACTGGGAAAGCCTTTCTGGAGGCTATGATATTTGTGGACAAGCAGGTAGCAGAGGTTCTATTTTTAGACTCTGAAGGCAACCCTATATACCGCCATTGAATGACTGTATTGAATGTCCTTGAAAAGCAAAGGCAGGGAAGGGAAATAAGGTAGAGCTACAACTGTGGTGTTCTCTGACTTACGATACCTTTCAAGGCTACTAGGCAGAGGTTTGAAACAAGTTCGTTTCCCAGCTACATTGGTATAAAACTTGAGGTCAATAGATTCACTCTGGATTCACACTGCTGTAGATGAAAGGAGAATCTAGCCCTTTCATTTCAGTTCTACACGATGATACTGTGTACATTTAGACAGTGTTTTATGCAATTTGGTCCAGTCTGGGTGGACAGAAGCAAACCATTTTAGAAACAACTTTTAGGAAAAAATACTTTTAGGTGGGCTTTTCCTGTCCAGAGGCAGGACCATTCCATGTTAAAACTGACAGGGCAGAGCACTAGCCAGGGACTCAGGTAACCTGGCTTGCTGGATGACCTCTCTGCATCTCATGTGTAAAATGGAGATAAAAGTACTTAGGTCCTGTGTCAAGCACATTGAAAGCTGCTGAGTCAAAACACTATAGAAGAGTTTGATATTGTTATTACTAATTGTGTTGAGCAACCATGCTTACACACAGCCAATGTTCTAGTGGAGCTGGAACCCTTATTGCTCCCAGATCTAAACTGGGAGCAATAAGGGTTCCAGCTCCACTAGGTTTTTCATCTCATCCACTCAGGTGATAAGATGAGATGAAAAGACAATGAAAAAAAGAGTTTTTCACCAACCTCAGGGTAATGGATACGTATATATTTTCATAGGCATGAAATCATGTTTGTATAGAGGCTTCCTGGAAATGAATGTGGCAGAAGTGAGGGCCTATAAAAGGTTTGCTTACCAGCTCTGCCCTCTTTATGAGCTTCTTTGGTACAAAGGACATGCCAGTCTGAGAGGGACCTGTGGTGTAGTGCAAACATAGACTCCTAGGTTCAAAGGAACCGTAGAGACCAGGCCCACAACCACAAGAAGTTCCTTCCTCCCCCAATCCCTCCTGATGAGATGAAAGCCAATTAGTGAGCTGTGAGTCAGCATGGAGAGCTCACAATGCATGAGAGTCCATTAATGGCTATTAGCCAGGATGGGTAAGGAATGGTGTCCCTAGCTTCTGTTTGTCAAAGAGGTGGAGCTGGATGGCAGGAGAGAGATCACTTGATCATTACCTGTTAGGTTCATTCCCTCTGGGGCACCTGCCATTGGCCACTGTTGGAGGACAGGACACTGGGCTAGATGGACCTTTGGTCTGACCCAGTATGGCCATTCTTATGTTCTTATGAGAGTAACTGAGCTAAGAAGCTGTTCTGGTGGTTGTCTTTGACAGGTCCCACTCAGAGCGTTTGCCTCACTTCCCCTAACTTGCCTGCAGGCACTGAGGCAGTGAAGCCTTTAAACACTGCTGTGCCACTGTTCTCAAGGAGCCCCCTGGATGGTCTCCAATCCATTGGGCATCAAAATGGAAGGCAGCTATGCCTCTGGCTGAAAGCAAGTGCAGAGCAGCTCTGGCTTAATGCATCGTGGGAGAAACATCTAATTGTAATCCAAGCACTAACCCTTTCTCAGTGCAAAACACCCGGGAAAAATAAAGGGAAACTCATTTTCTAGGGGAGTGAATCCCTCCTAAAAGACTCCTCACCATAGGGTGTGGAAGAGGAAAAATCAGCTTTACTCAGTGGAGAGGGAGACAGATAGCGGGGAGGGAGTGGTGACAGTTTAAAAAACATGCCCACAGGAGGGTAGGGATGGAGGCAGAGACGCTCTCTGTAATGTCTCTGGTGTGATACTAGACTTGGACACAGCTAGCACAGACACACAACCCAGGAGGTTCCTTTATTGCTGCTTACTCAGAGATCACAATGATATTGCATGTGCTACACCTGGATCCAGCCAGCTGCACTTCCTAGCATGGGCAGTCACCCAATCTCTTAAAGGGACAGTCCTGTACTCTCTCTCTGGTTGTATTAGCTAGAAAGTCCCATGATTTATTACCTCTGTCCAGAGCAGGGAATCAACTGCGGGGGACAAACATTTTGTGACCATGAATGCTAAAATGTTCTCCCTGAATAAAGAGCTGATGGATTAAAGACAATACCTGAACCTCTATTTTATTTAGTTTACAAATCATTCAGAGTGGTTATAGGACATTTTTAACTGATGTTTATAAAACGTTATTGTGCCTGTGCCTGAAATTATATGCTTGGCACCACAGTGCCAGCTATACTGCCAAAGGGAAAACTGAAATAAATAACCCTAATGTACTCTGTGTCCAGACTGGATTTAAGGTGTCCTTATTTCCTTCCGCTCCTCTCCCTGTGTAACTAAAGAGATATAACCTCAAGATGGACAGCCATTTGGACAGTCACAGCTAGACGTTCTGCCCTCATTACCCACACCAGATGAACATGAACGGTCTCTTGGCAGCCAATACATTCATGCCCATCTGTTTGGATGGCATTGTGCCTGCTCACAAGTTGTCAGACACTTTAATGGGTGCCAGAAGAGCATGGATTTGAATCAGTAGCCAGAATACATTGCAAGAGCCATCTCTTCTGCACAGAGCCCTGCGTCTCTAACAGCACAGAAACACTGGCTGTAAACATGCTTATGGAGTTACTCCCGTTTTACACCAGTATGAGAGGAGAATCAGGCCCATAGTACTGTAACAGTAACTGCACAGACTTTGCACCTTCTTCTGCCTGCCAACAAAGCAAGGCTCTAATGTAAAGAGTGCCACAATAATACGGAAGGAGCGGCTAAGTGTTAAAACACATGGTAGGATAGCTCCAACCTGAAACCCAAAGGACTGGCTCTCTGAGGCTAAGACACAAGACGAGCAAAAGTACTGAGAATTCTTTAGTCAGTGAAGGCTATGTCAGGCAGAGCAACTAGGGCACATTTGGGGCCAGATTCTTAGTTACTGCATTCCTGTGCTTGGGGCAAGGATGGTGGAAAGAGTAGGAGTAAAACTGGTTTTAAGATATCTTTGTGCTCCCTGAATTCTGGGGCTGTGCAGGGCCATGCATGTTAGCCCTCAGGGCTGCTCTAAATGATGCTCTGCTTACGAGGTCCCTCTGTGAGCCCTGTGCAATAGAGAATAGCTATAATGCAGTGCACTCTTGCCACACCCTCAACTTGCACACACCACATCCCTATTTCTCCCTCTATCTTGGACTGGAAACAGGGATGGCTTCGAGCCTTATGCCAGCTCTAGGGTGGCCAACTTTATACTTGAACAAAAACGAACACCCTTGCTCTGCCCTGCCCTGCTCCTCCTCTTGGATCCCGCTCCTTCTCCGAGGCCCTGCCTCTTCTCTGAGGCCCCACCCCTGCTCACTCCATCCCCCCTTCCACCGTCACTTGCCCTCCCCTCTCTCCTCCATCTCCTTCATTCTCCCTCACCCACTCATTTTCAGCGGGCTGGCTCAGGGAGTTGAGGTGCAGGAGGGAGTGAGGGCTCCCGCTGGGGGTGTGGGGTCCAGTGTGGGAGGGATTTGGGGTCCAGGAGGGGACTCTGGGTTGGGGCAGGAGGTTGGTGTGCGGTAGGCGGGGTGGAGGGCTCCGGCTAGTAGTGCGAGCTTTGGGGTGGGCCTGGGAATGAGGGGTTTGGGGTACAGGAAGGTGATCCAGGCTGGGACCCGGGGGGTTTGGAGAGTGGAGGGGGATCAGGGTGTTGGGGTGCAGGTGGAGGTGCAGGCTCCAGGTGGTGCTTACTTCAGGTAGTTCCCGGAAGCAGAAGCATGTTTCGCCTCTGGCTGCTACACAGAGGGGCAGCCAGGTGGTTCTGCATGCTGCCCTGTCTGCAGGTATCATCCCCACATCTCCCACTGGCCGCAGTTCCTCGCCAATGGAGTGGCGGAGGTGGCATTTGGGGCGGGGGTCATGCTCGGAGCCCCTTGGCTGCCCCTATGTCTAGGAGCCAGAGGGGGCCATGCCGCTGCTTCTGGGAGCCATGCAGAGCCAAGGCAGGCAGGGAGCCTGCCCTAGTCCCACTGCACCGCCGACCAGACTTTTAACAGCCCGGTCAGCAGCCACCAGGGTCCCTTTTTGACTGGACATTCTGGTTGAAAATTGGACATCTGGCAACTCTAGTCAGCTTTGTGCCATCTGCACCCCTCTGTGCTGGGGGCATTCTTTGCAGGGGCTCCTTCTGCCCTCTGCTTTACATTGACAGGGGTCCCATACAAGAGCCTTAGCATAACAGAGAATCAGGCCCCTTAATTCTAGAGAAGAAAGATCCCTGATAGTGGGAGGCACAGCTAAGCGTCAGAACAGAGGAGACTGACAGCACGGTTCTCTCTCTGAGCATGCTCTGTTGAAACGCCATCATGGCATCACTTGGATCTTCCTTCTATATCTGGGTATGAGAGAAAACGTGGCCTCCTTTTTGGTGGAGTTGCCAAAACTTAAATCTTCAGCTTAATGAGAGTGTACTGAGAAACATTTGGTTCCTAAACATAATTGAAGTCTGAAAGTCTATGTAAACTCCGTGGCTTAAATGACAGGAAGCAGACTTTCTGGTGAATAAAGCTCTAAAGAATCAGATGAAAAAGAATCCTTATCCAAAAGGCTTAGCCAAATCATATGGTCTTCCGTACACAATAATGTAAATGACAATATAATATGTTTCCTTTTGTACGTGGGAGGCTAATGATTGGATAATATGACAATAATGATAAGCTGGATGTGAAATTTTATTACCTTGCATCACATCACAGTATTACAACAAAACCAAACAACTACAAACAAAAGAAAACATAACAATGATTAGATTTGCCTCTAAATGAGAGAATTAATATAGCATTTCATCTCCTTTTTTGTTTTGGGGGTAGCATAGCAAATAGGTCCATAATAAAAGCAATAGATATATTGACAAAGTCAGTATTTCTGCCAACTTTTATATATGTTCGCTCCTTAGTATTTCACTGGCCAGGTATCTACCATTGCAGTTGGAAGCTGGACCACAGATTAGCAAGATTTACAAAAAGGTTTTATAATGCTGACAGAGGATCATCTTGATTCTACTTCTGTGAGTACTATCTGGCTTAAGTGCCAGTGTGAGATATTTTACCATTCATACGGCACAAATGAATGTAATTATTTACAACTGTTCATATGCACATAGAAAATGTATTTAGGGCTTCTTTTTTATTCTTGCATGCAAATTAGTTTTTCAGGCCTTCTCAGTTTTACACACCCACATGCAGAACGTTATCATTGACAAAGCCCTGGCTGGGATGATTTAGTTGGAGATTGGTCCTGCTTTGAGCAGGGGATTGGACTAGATGACCTCCTGAGGTCTCTTCCAACCCTGATATTCTATGATTCTATGATCACAGGCTGGAAAATTGTAAGCAAAATTATACTATCATTATTGAGATAGACACTTGACATGACAGCAGTGACCAGAAAGTCTTAAAGGTATATTTTAACATATTACTTAGTGGGATTATTAAATGCACTTTTTTGTTGTTGTGAGTCATTGGCAGCATAATTTGGGCAGCCACTGTGCAAACTCTCATAAGCTTCTCAGCTCTGTCAAAGCCCTTCTGTCTTGACCTGCATCCAGGGGCGGCTCTAGACATTTCGCTGCCCCAAGCACAGTGGCATGCCGTGGGGGCGCTCTGCTGGTCACCAGTCCCGTGGCTCCGGTGGACCTCCCGCAGGTGTGCCTACGGAGGGTCTGCTGGTCCTGCGGCTCCACCGAAGCTGTGGGACCAGTGGAACCTCTGCAGGCACGCCTGCGGGAGGTACACTGGAGCCACGGGACCGGCGGACCCTCTGCAGGCATGCCGCCAAAGGCCCCCTGCCTCTGCCCTCCCGGTGACCAGCAGAGCGCCCCCCCGCGGCATGCCGCCCCAAGCATGCGCTTGGTGTGCTGGGGCCTGCAGCCATCCCTGCCTGCATCACCCTCTTATTTCAGATCTGGGTCTCTCCTAAGCGGAAGCTACCACTCATGCCACAATTGCAGGTTGGTGTTTGTGTCACTAGCCAGTGTGGGACTGCGTCAAGTAAACTCATCTGGCTCCTGAGATTTGGCAGATATGGACCCAGGTCTCCAGAAACTATAGATGCTGCCTTGTCATCCCTGCTTCACCCATTGCTATTTATTCCCTTTTCTTTTGAAAAGCCACATGCGGGATGCTGACTGTTACTAAATAAATATGCAGAAATGGGAAATGAGTTATGGAAGATGGAAGTTTAAGGAACAAACATGAAGCTAAAATAAACAGTTTGAAGAACCAGATCCCCAACCCTCTCCCCCGCAACACACTCCTGCCCTATTCCCCTCCTCTACAGCAGTGGAAGGTCCCAGATGCAGCAGAATCAATGCAGTTCTATTGCATGAAGGGAGAAGATGGAGACGGGGATAGTGAATTTGTAGACTCCCAGCAAGGGTGCCTGCACCAGCAAGCTCTGCTCCATGAGGATTGCCTGCACATCGGTATGAATTGTGGACGCAGTGTGGCCTAGTAGATAGAGCACAAAACAGGAGACGGGCGTTCTATTCCCAGCACTACCACTGGCCTGCTGGGTACCCTGAGGTACGTCATTTCACCCCATAGATAAAATGGGGATAATAATGCTTATCGTCTTTGTAAAGTGTGATGGCAATGCTAAGAATTAGATATTATTAATATGCAGAATTTGCTTGCTTGAAATGAAATACTGACGGCGTTCTTTCATGGAGTAATGACTACGGTTGCCAATTTTGGTTGGATTTATTCCTGGAGATTTAATCACATGACATACTCTTTAATTAAAGAGTAATCTTTAATTCCGGTAGACTCCAAGCCAATCCTGGGGGGTTGGCAACCCTAGTAATAACATGGCATTAGTTAGTGAATCAGGATCTAATCCCTGACAGTAAACTGTCATTCAAAGCAACAAGCAAAGCAACTAGCAAACATCATTACCTCTTCACTCCCAAAGACTAATTAATTAGAGTCTACAAACACCTATGATGGAGAGAGCTAACCAATGGAGTCCTAAAAAAGCCAGTCATGCTACCAGTGTAAAACAAGGCTACCCATTTAGTTACAACCCAGAAGGCAAGCAGGTACTGTCAGCACCTAGATACTGTGGTGACTGGTGCTATATAAGTGTCTTAGTTAGACAAGAGCACAAAACAGATGTTGTAGTGTTCCTGGACCATTAACAGATCTTTCCAAGCCTGCTGGAGAGGCTAGGGAGAACCTCACATTTGTTGTAGCCACTGTACGAGGCCCATTTCAGGACAGATCATTTTGGAAAGACGTTGATATCCAGGTGGGGGGACAAGACCATCGGTTTGTGGACACATATACATTCTGATCCTGTGTCCTATAAATCCTTTTGAATTGGAGGGCAGAGAGTTAGAAAAGGAAGTGCTTATCAGGGAGACATAAACATTTGTAACCCCAGAACATCCTACTCAAATGCAAGGGATCCTGGTCCAAGACTAGGGTTCCTAGGTGCTACGATAATACAAAGAATAAATAATTAACAATAATAATAATAATAATAAGAAGAAGTAAAAGGCTTGCGTGCAGGCACACTCTTCACACAGGCACATTCCAGCCTTGACTCTGCAGATACTATTAATTCTGCCACCTGAACAAGTTGCAGAGATGCCTAAGTCCCCAACTTCTCACTGCTACCTCATGCTGTCTGCCATTACACCCACCTTTGTCAAGAAGTGTTCATTATACAGAAAGCGTTGCCAGAAGAAAGCAAGATGCAAGAGAAATAAATTGCTACTGTTCAACAGAAAACAACCAATTTGCTGAAAACACACGTCTTGAATGATTGTTACAACCGTCGACTGGAATGACCCATAGGATAATCCTGAATAACGCCACCATGGGTTGAGCACAATATTGCAGGTGTGGAGAGACAGGAAAAGGTGTTCCTTATTTTCCTTGTCATGGTCACCAGCCAAGTGAAATGGTCCAGTTCTGATCTTGCCAAGTGGATCTTAACCAATAATCTCACTTAAAACCTCTAGATGCTACAGTTCTATGACTACCACTCATAACAGAAAATATATGTTCTGTGACATCATTCCTCCACCGGAGAACTTTTCAATGAAAACCCTTTCTAAAGACGATCAAAAGAATGGATGAATCTTGGCATTACACCCTGATGATACTACAATAATAAATAAACATCAGGGATGTTTTCTTGAAACTCATCTCACTGCACCGAATAATCCTCCTCTAAGTTACCTTGAATACGAAAATGTTTACATGGGAGTAAATATCTAATGATATTTCTAAAAATTTTAGAACAAATTGCACTATGACTTAACGGGTCTAGACACAAGCCAAGACTTTCATTTCCAGAGGTGAATCTCCATGGCAAGGATGGAATACACTGAATGGGCAACATGGAGGAGATTGCGTTCCTATTTGCAATGCTATAGAGTAGAGGTTCTCAAACTTTTGTACTGGTGACCCCTTTCAAATAGCAAGCCTCTAAGTGTGACCCCTCTTTATAAATTAAAAATACTTTTTAATATATTTAACACCATTATAAATGCTGAATGCAAAGCGGGGTTTGCGGTGGAGGCTGACAGCTCACGACCCCCCATGTAATAAGCTCACAACCCCCTCAGTTTGAGAACCCCTGCTATAGAGGAATTTAATCTGAAAAGGGCTATCAGCTTGGGCCCTCTTCAAAATCTCATTGAAAATATTGGAAATTCTCCAGTTGACTTCAATGGTCCTTGGATTGGGCCCCCTCATGATTTCTAAATCCATTTAAAATTTGCATTGAGATGATCTTTTATATGGAACAAGTACAGTCTGATGAAGATATGATAGAGAGAGAAAGTAATTTAACACACAGTATGTGAGATGTTTAGGTAGAAGTTCTGTTTCATGCTACTACATGCGCTGGAGAATGTACAAGCTAGAGGCCAAATCCTGCTGTCCTTATTCAAAGTCATAGTCATATCCCACTTGTACTAGTGTAAATTTGGCATAACTCTCTCAGCTTTCTCCAGATTTACACTGGTGCAAGTGAGATCAGAATCTGGCTGTCAGACAAAAGTCCCAGGAGGGATTGGAGAGGTAAGAACAGTAGGATTTCTCCCTATAGAGTCAGCAACTCGTGTATGGGGCCCTTGGAATGTCTGTTTATTGACTGATACTTGCATTCCCAAAACGAGGTGTTTCCTTTTCATAATTCTGTGAGATGTGATGCGTATATATTCTAAGCAGGCAGGTAACAGCTGAATAGTGTCATTATTAGTTTCAATCTTTTGTGTCAGTTTGTCACTCCATATGTCTGAAATAACAGCCCCTTACAAGGTGCTAGATTTCTGCAGTGATAACCACAGTAAAAATTGCTTTGAGCTGATGCACCAAGCAGAGTGGTTTTGGCTGTGCCTAGATCATGGATTGCTTAGTAGGGCTTTATGCAATGGATTCCAATCTGTCAAAGTGATCATCCTGATAGGCAGATAAAATAGCAGCTACTGTATGCACATCTCACTTCTGTAGCTGCAATTTGATTTAATTGCTATGTTGACTTATAACAATACTGCGCAGGAATTTAAATTTGACCCCTTTTGGAGGGGCATGTTCTGTTCCCCTGCCATGGCCTCAGGCTGGGAAGAGCTTACTCTCCCCACACCCACAGCCCGGGCCCCGGTAGGAGCTTGCTCTCTCCTCTCCTTCCCACCACCTTCGACCCAGGGCTGGAGGAGTTCCGTGCCTCCAGCGATTATGGTAGGGCTTGTCCACCCTTGTGCACGCCCTGTAACAGCATGGTTATATTGGATGCCCACCAGCTAAAACCCAACAGGTTTGCAATATGTATTTCCTCAAAACAGCAATATATGCAATGTACTAAGGCAAACTAATCATGCAGCGTGTATAGAAATTGGCCCTGATTCCAAAGTTCACATATACCTATGTGAATCAGAAATAATGCCACTGAAGTCAGTAGAGTAACACTAGTGTAAATGAAATCATAATCAGACCTAGGTGCTGTATTTCACAGGTAAGTAGTCACACTACAACTTCAAAATCTGGACATAATTGTAGAAAATTAAAGCAATTAACAGTTGTTTCTATTAGAGTGGTTTTATGTCCTATATAATGCCACTATCCTAAAATGCAGTATTTGTATAGCACTCTCAAAAGGGAAATCAAAGAGAAATTTAAAAAGTGCTGCTAATTGTTCATTTGTAAAAGTGTGCAACTTAAAAGCCAGTAAAATAGCTGTCCTTTGCCAACTAAAATGATATTCATTTCCCTACTACCTTGGTCTTCACACTATGTGATCTTCAAACTATGGTGCAAAGCCCCTCCCTTTGAATAGAATTTGAGGAGGTCTGAGAAGGTAGCCTTTTTAAGGAATATGAGATAGGAATGTATTTATTTTATTTTATTTTTTCTGCCTGGCTATTTTTTCATTCTGCGGGAACTGCCATCATTTTATTTCATCTGTTGTTACAGATAATATCTGCAAGGATACTTAGAGCTTGTCAAAGATGAGAAGATGCATGGTATTAACTAAAGTGCTAGTTAAAATATGTTTCTTGACAGGTCTCTAACACGACACATTTTTCCAGTAAAGACAAATCCTGTTTTTAAGGTGTTAAATTGGAATAAGTAAATAATTAAAAATAATAAAATTCTTTCACCTGAAAAAAAAATGGTAGTAATGGACACTGATTAGCTACAATCAGTGGATGACTTTAATGATGTACCTTTTATCTACCCTGTATTGGTACTTACAAAAATAATGCACTTATAAGAAAAATATGTACAAAAAACATGTAAGGCTTAATTTTAACCTCCTTAAACCACTATAAATCTGGAATAAGATTCTGGTTTCATCCCAGTTTAAATCCAGAGTGACTGCGCTGATTTCAAGGCCATTTCTCTGGATGAAACAAATAGGGGTCTACTGACATTATTCTAAAATTCACAGATTTCATAGTGAATGGTGCCCTTTGTATAGGTATTTTAGAAACAGCTTGTAAAATTGTACAGGAGAGAGATAATTCTCTATTAAATTTTATAGGATGGTGTCATAAGGTATATTTCCCAAATCTGAACCTTAGCGTCCAAAATTTGGGTACCTGCATGAAACCTCTACGTTTATTTACCAGCTTAGATCTGATAGCCTGCCACCACCCAAAAATATAGTGTTTTGGGACACTCTGACCTCCCCAACCTTCCCTGGGGACCCCAAGAACCCAAATCCCTTGGGTTCTTAAATCAAGGAGAAATAAACCATTCCCCCCTCCTTTCCCCCCCCAAACTTTCCCTGAGAGAGACCAAGTAATCCCTCGCACAGAGAGAAATAGCCTCTCTCTCCCGCTTCCCTCCTCCCCACCAGTCCTGGTGTTTTACACCCACTCTCTGGGATAAACAAGGGAAACAAGGAAAGATCAATCAGGTCCTAAAAGAAATCTCTTAATAAAAGAAAGGAAAAGTAAAGAATTATCTCTGTAACTTCAAGATGTAAATATATACAGGGTCCTATAGTTTTACAGACAAAGGAAGACCCTTCCTCCAGTACCAAATACAAATCAAAATATTCCCTGCAACTACACATATAAAAGTTAACCAGCCAGATCCACATGTGCAAATAGGTAAAAACAAACAATTAAAACCTAATCGCCTGTTTTACTTACTATTTGAACAGAACTTTAGAGAGCCTGTAGTATGATCTGGTCCCTCTCATACCCCTGAGAAAAAATTACACACACAGAACAAAGGCCCACACCCAAAACTTCCCTCCACGAAGGGTTGAAAGTCTTGTCTCCTGATTGGTCCTCTGGTCAGGTGTTTAGTTACCCTGTTTGTTAACCCTTTACAGGTGAAAGAGACATTAACCCTTAGCATCTGTTTATGACCGATGGCTCCAAAAAAACTCTAGAAAAGATATTTTATGTTCCAGTTCTACCTGGGAATCTGTGCCATTGACTCGATGGAGCAGGCTTTCACCTTCCAAATAAAAAAAAGCCTCCAAGAGAAAAAAATGTTGTCTCTTTTGTTGCTAAGCCAGTTGTTTTACTCCCCCAGTTAACAACAGCAAAGAGAAAATAAATAAAAATATAAAAAATAGGATAGTTTTTAGCCAGATAAGCCAAAAGCCTTTTAAATTTATGACCGCTTTCTCTCTCTCTTTCTCTTTCTCTCTGAATAAGCAATAAAAGGAATCTTGACTTGAGACATTCCTGGGCATCTCGATACATTTTGTTTACAAAGCTAATATAGTAACAGGAAGGAGCTTTAGGGTTGGTGCGGTTTTGGGGTTTTGTGATGATGACAGTAATATAGTACAATACAGTTGTGACAGGCAGAACAAAGTTACATATTAACTGGTAAGACACATTGCAAGTGCATTCAAACTTCCCTTAAGTTTGCAAGAACGATGATTCATTTCTGTGGCTTCTAAGATTCCTTTGGAATTAGCTATGGAACTTACTTTGGGCTATGGGATTTTTAAATAGAAATGGCTCACCTTGTAACTCTTTATGTGGAATTATTTCACAGTGGAAGATGCAGAGCTCCATATAAATAAAATAATTGTAGATGATCAGGCTTTAGTTATCACAGTGACATTCTCTTGGCAATTAAACTCTGCTTTCCTGATTTTGCTCTGCTTGCCTGAATAAATGACCCGATGGTACAAGATTTGTGAGGCAATGTCAAACATTTAGCACAGGGGATGCCAAGAAGAGATTCTGGTTTCTCCATTTCCAAATACTGGCTGTGCTGAAGGATTCTTCCATGAGCTGGCTCACTTTATAGATGTAATCAACAAAGGATTCGGCAGCTGTGAAAATCAAACTAACCAAGGCCTGCTCATGAGTTCTCCAGGAGTTAGAACAACTTGCCAGTTACATTTCACTGTAACACTGCTTCAGAAACCATCTCTGAAGTGCTATGGAATAGCCATTTAGTTAATAGATATCTCCCTGCATTAGTAAAGAATTAGCATGTTCTTCTCATTCCACCCCATTTGCACCAATATCATTGCAACTCTGAAGAATACTGAGCAGGTCCACATGTATCAAGAAGGGTTCACCAATATTACACATGGAATCAAGTGCAGACAGGGGGCAGTTCTCTCCTACACTACCTGAATCTGAGCCCTACAGAAATAAAGGATTTAGCTTTAAACTGATTAGAATAATAGACAGATTGGGACACTTTTGATCATGAATTTTCTTTGAGAATCAAGCTCAATATCCTGCCAGTTCCAATCCCCTCTAGTATGTTAAAGAGTAGCTCAGTACAAACTTCAAAGATAGAGTTGCAACTCTCATTGTCTTCACCCCTTTATTTGACAGCTGAATTGAGGCCATAGTATTTATTCACAGACAAGAAATGCTACATTATTTAACTGCTGTTCAGACTGGGCTAGAAGCATGGTTGTTCATAGGGAAAGGCATATCCACTCAGATGGAGACAAACACATCACTAGTCCTTCCCATGTTCCAACTCTGCTGCTGGGAATATGCATCCCACAGGTTCTCCTAAAGGCTAGAATAGCTACTGTGCACATCTCCAGAAACAGAAGAGGAAATGGTCCTGGATGATCTATGGGACATCTCGTGTAGTGCATACTCCTAAGTGTTGATTGGTGGAATGCAGTCATGTGACTTGTATCACAATTATGGAAGAAGAGTGCAGAGGCCCATGATGCAGGTCACTTTCCTGACTATCAAAGTGAAAGCCTCTTCAGCTTGCCAATTCCAGAGCTGAGAGTCAGGGAGTTGTTTTGTGGTCCATAAGATTCCTTTAAAGGTCATCTCTGGCTGTGACTAAGGTAGGGAGGAACTTACCCATTGCATTAGCACTGATGATGCCCTAAGAACATGTAGGACATCCTTTGACACTATCCACATGAGTATCATTGCCATATGACTAGGGCTCTACCAAATCACTGGCCATGAAAAACAAGTCACGGACTGTGAAATCTGGTCTTTTGTGTGCTTTTACCATATACTATACAGATTTCACGAGGGAGATCAGTGTTTCTCAAGTTGGGGGTTCTGACCCAAAAGGGAGTTGCAGAAGGGTCACAAGGTTGCCACCCTCACTTCTGCGCTGACTTCATAGCTGGGGGGTGGCTAGCAGTGGCTGTTAGCCGGGTGCCCATCTCTGAGGACAGCACCCCACCAGCAGCAGTGCAGAAGTAAGGGTGGCAATACCATACCTGCCATCCTTACTTCTGCACTGCTGCTAGTGGCAGCTCTGCCATATCAGAGCTGGGCTCCTGGAGAGCAGATGCCACTCTCCAGTGGCTCAGCTCTGAAGGCAGCACTGCCACCAGCAGCAGTGCAGAAGTAAGGGCTGCAGTACTGCAATCCCCCCTACAATAACCTTGTGACTACCGAACAACTCGTTTTTGGGTCAGGGCCCCTACAATTAATTACACCATGAAATTTCAGATTTAAATAGCTGACATCATGAAATTTACTATTTTTAAAATCCTATGACCGTGAAATTGACCAAAATGGACCATGAATTTGGTTGGGCCCTACATATGACAGCTTGCCTGGGAAGAAGTCAGACGTAAAGCCTGAACCAAAAGTGATATCCCCTCAAAAGAGGGAACAGCTTAAATTTAGAGAAGGCTCCTTTCTGCTGGATAAGGCCCTTCCATGAAAAGTCCTGTAGATTTATTTAAAGTTTTAGGACGTTCAGTTCCATGGAAGAAAATCACTCTATATATCTCACCAAACAATTAATAGGAAATAGATCATAAACTATGGGAAATTGATATAGTCCCATTGAACTCAGTGGAGCTACAGTAAAAGCTGTTTTATCCAGCACTTCACCAACCAAAAAGCTCTATAAACTGGCATTTCTGATCTTCAGTGAAATTCCAGTTTATAGTCCAGTTGGCACGGGGCCGACAGGGGGTTGGGGTGTGGCAGGGGGTGTGGAGTGCGGGCTCTGGGAGGCAGTTTGGGTGCGGGCAGGGGCGTGGGGCACCGAATGGGGTGCGGGGTGCCGGATCCGGGGCCACTCACCATTGGCAGCTCCCCACAAGCGGTGACCTGTCCTGGCTGCTCCTAGGCGGAGGCGCGGCAGGCAGCTCTGCACGCTGCCCCTGTCCTGCCCCAGGGGCTAGCAACACAGCTCCCATTGGTTGGGAACTGTGGCCAATGGGAGTTTCAGGGGGCGGCACCTGTGGGCAAAGGCTCAGGCAGTGCACAGAGCTGCCTGTCATGTCTCCGCTTAGGAGCAGCCGGGACAGGTCATCGCTTGTGGGGATCCACCCAAGGTGAGCGGCCGTTGGATCAGATACCCTCCCACACACATCCCTGTACCCAAACTCCCTCCCTCTTAGTTAACTGGCATTTTTCACATACCAGCACCCCCATTCCCCCAACATGCCAGATAAAACAGCCTTTACTGTATATAGATTTGCACCAGCTTAGGATCTGGCTCCTTGTTCATAATGAAAACAAATACTCGCAAATGTCCTTAATAAAAAAACTAAAGTATTCTACAGTGATCATGTGAAATACAGTCGTGTTGCCACTGTAAGATGGAGTATTTGGGAACACAGTTGTGGAATGCTGCAGCGGTTCTTTTTCTAAACATGTATTTAATGCAAAATCAGTTGGAAAATAACATTTTAACATCCTCAAAATCAAGTTGAAGGGGTGATTAAGACATAGTTGTTTTCTGCTATTGTGCCCGTGGATGGCAATAATTGCTTCTGTATAGGAAACTGGTTATACATCCATTGCCATTCATCATCGTGCCAGCAGTGTATATAAAGCAGTACACATGGTAAACTTTTGATTTAACCTCATTAGCATTCCCAGAGCTACAATGTCGCAGCAATGATAATGATTTAAAATATCTGCATCTAAGTAAATGGAGACAAGAGGAATCTTGTACCATGTGGAAAGCCACCAAGGCCATCACTCTTTTACCTAATAATTTAAGACAGCTAGGCCCTGTCGTATTCTCAGAAATTTCCCAAGGAGGGCCAGAAATTATTTGGAATAGTGATAAAATGTGTCAGATAAAATGTGTTGGGAAGGGAGTTGGGAGAGGAGTACAGCCTCAGTGGTATCATCCAAACCAATGCTCTGAGCATTTCTTTTATAGTTCCAGTGGTTTTGGAATGGTCCATTTAGAACATGCTTTGGCAACATCTCCCTTCAGACTTATCTACATCATCTTATATAGATTCCCTCTCAGAGATCTGAGCCTCCCAGCCCCGCAAAAGGAAACAAGAATGTGAATCCAGAGGAAGCCAGCCTGAATGGGAGGAATTTGGGAATAACGTGGGACCACTGGGCCTTGGCACAAACACTTTGGCATTCTGTGGATGATCTGAGATCTAGGGGATTTCTTCATAGATCTCAGGACACACATGAACAAGGAGATTGATGTGAAGGAAACTCATTTACCTGTTCCTTCTGAAGTCCATATAAGGCCTGATCTAACTTAGGCACTTATATGGCTTCTGTTACTATAGTATCTGAGCATTTCACAGTCTCTAATGTATTTATTCTCATAAGATCACTGTGAGGGAAGGTACCTCCCTTTATTATCACCATGTTACAAATGGGGAATAGAGGCACAGAGACAGTAACTGACGTGCCCAAGGTCACATAGGAGGTCAGTAGCAAAGCAGGAAATTTAATCCAGGCGTCAAGCTAACCCCCTGCCCACTGGACCATCCTTCCTGTCTATATGTACGATATAAAACACATACATACTGAAGACCACATATTCTGTGCTGCTTTATTCCTTTACAGACCACCTGAAAGGAAATTAAGTGAACTTCCTTAGAGGGGGAACAAAGAAAGGAAATGAGTTTATTATTCCAGTAATACCACTGACACAGAGTGAGTAGCTTCATTAAACATTCTGCAGTCTCAAGTGATTTTACTAAACCCTGTACACTAAGCACACAATGATTTTCATTATTATAATACAAACATATAGGGCCTGATTCAGAGCTCACACATCAGTTTTACACCTGTGCAACTCCACTGACCTCAGTGGCATTACTCCAGCTCTACACAGGTGTAAGTGAGAGTAAAATCATTCCTGTTCCATCCAAGTCTTTTCTCCTCACTCCTGCTTCTCAAAGAACCTCATTTTCACAGTTACAATACAGCCTTAGCAAACAGTAGAGTGCACCTCTAATACCAACAGCAGTAAATCAAAGGATGGAATTATAATTCATCAGACAAATACTATTTACGTCTTCCTCTCTAATAAATCTATTCTGAAAACCTGGCCAAAACTCGCACTCTTGCTGGTAACAGTTCCAAAATAAGTGATGCAACACAAACTGTAATATATTGGAGCAAGTGTGTTTTGAACAAAGATCCATATAAAAAAGGAACTTTGAGCACATCCTGTATTTTTGTGAGTCAAAGAATTCACAGAGAACAGTGTGCATGACATCTCACATAAAACCACAATATACCTGGTGTCATTTAAGGATCTAATCCAAACCCCACTGTAGTCAATGCAAAGACTCCTATTGACTTCATGTGGATCAGGCTCTAAGAATGCTGAAATTCCTCATGCCTTAACATGCCTCCTCTTCTTAACATCCCTACAATTTACATTCAGTGGGAAGCTTAGATAATTAAGCACCACAAACTTAGAAGATATGATGAGTGATCTTTTAACAGTTGTCAAGAGGGTAACATGCCACGGCTGTGTAAATCAGCTTTAAAATGGAGCGAAACATTTCTTACTTACTTCATTGGTTTAAACAACGCTTGTCCATAATTTTGGAATGTCATGATCAGTTTTAGTTGGGTGCCTCCTGATTTCATCGCTGTGGGAGAAAAGTAAAACCATTTAAAATCACAGCGTACATTTCTACGTACAGACAGTAGTCTTACACTGAAATAGCACATCTCTCTCTAGCTAAGCTTTTATATTGCACGCATCATTGTGGTGTCTGAACATCCACATATATGTGGATAGGGCATTCCTAAACAGGGATAAAGACTTAATTAGTGGATGAGTAGGGGAAATGCAGTCTAGAGTAGCTGCTCACACTGACTGAACTGGAGTAGAAAGGGAGTCCTGCATCCTTCATCAGCTTTTCCCCTGTTGGCCCAATCCTACAAGTGCAGAAACACCACTGGCTTCAGTGGGAGTTCTGAATGCTAAGCGTGTGTAGATACAGGTCTGAGCAGTCTCACTTCCCCCAATCCCTATGGTCTTTCAACTTGCAACCACAAAAAGGGTGCATGAGGGAAGAAGAGATTGAGTGTATCTTGGAGAACACCAGAACCTTGGCTGTACAAACAGGTGAGTAGCAGCCAGCCTTTAATTAAAGGCACGAACAGATGCAAGTCGCAACTCCAATACTATGCCATGATTAAAGTATTTATTATTCCTGAGAAATATGTATGTATATCTTTTATATTCTCCATGGGCATGATCCAAAGCCACTGAAGTCAGTGGATATCTATCCATTGACTTCAGTGAGCTATGGATCAGGCCCTGCATTAGGAGATATGTACATAAGTGAGAGGTAACTTCAGTGGAAGCTTTGAGTAAGGAATGAGTAATGTCTGAGGACTTAGCTACACTGTGAGTTAGAGCAGCCTCGGGCGCCCTAGCTCACTACCCATTCATACTGGCAAGGCACATAGAGCAATCTGACTGCAGGGCTAGAGCGCTCCTGGTACTCCACCTCGGCGAGAAGATTTAACACTTGGTGCACGTTGGCTGAAATGCCTGGGCGTCAGTGTGAATGAGGTGTTGCATTACTGCACTCTGATCAGCCTCCAGAAACATCCCACAATCCGCTTAAGTCAAGTGGTCACTCTTGTCATTGTTTTAGAATCACTACAGGAATGCGGCTATGCCCTTTGAAAACTCCGTTTCTGACAGCCAGCATGCTTATTTGCTCTGAGACAAAGCAACAATTGCTGTGGAATGCTGTGTGTGAGAGAGAGGTAGGGGCGGGGAGAGGCGGTCTACTGCTGTCTGAACTTACAAGACAGCATGCTGACATGCTCTCAGCCCCCTCAAAACCCACTCTCTCTCCTCTCACATACACACAACACACTCCTTGTCACACTCCACTCTACCCCTCCCCATTTGAAAAGCACATTGCAGCCACTTGCGTGCTGGGACAGCTACCACAATGCACTGCTCTCTGTGGCCATTGCAAGAGCTGCTAATGTGGCCACCTCAGTGTGCTGTCAGCTGTCAGTGTGGACAGATTGCAGCGCTTTCCCTGCTGCACTCTACGAAGGCTGGTTTAACTCAAAGTGCTCTACATCTGCAAAGTGTAGCCATGCCCTGAAATTTGGCTCATGCTGCACACTGTAGACCATTTTTGCTTGACTCTTAAACACCAGCTGATGGTGAATTACTGTAAGACTGATGTTTAGTCCTAGCAACTGCACCATTTGTACAATATCACTTTAACAGTCAGATGATGGTGTTTTTAAACCTGGACTGATACATTTTTTGTATAAGTGGATAAAAACATGTCACTTCAAAAAACACACAGTACATGAGTAAAAGAGTTCTCAAAGAGTACATCTTATCTGATGATATGATTAGTCAAGGGAGGTAAATATATGCTTCAGCAGACCCTCTGCTCTCTTCCACCAAGAACACTTTGAGTAAATGAAATGACCCACACCCAAGCTCTTTAATTCACTTCTGCATTGTGCAGTGATGGTCATGTCAGTCATCTCAGTGTGGGCAATTTAGTCCTTTTTAATGCTTCCTCTGAATGATCAGATAATCCCCTTCTTTAGAAATCAGACAAAAAAGGTATAAATTTAAGAACTATGCAAAATGTCATGTTATCTTTTTCATAAATTTTGCCTTAGGGCTGGCCTTATTTGACCTGTCTAATGTCTACATTTGCTTTCCCTAACCAATACCATTAGTTACACATCCTGCTAATTACTCGTTTCTGTGCTTTATTACTGATGGGTCACCAGCTCTCTTTCAGTGCTTGTAATCCGGATATTTTTTGCAACAAAATGCTATGCAAATCTGGTCAGTTTAATTACTCTTCTTCTGGAAGAAAATCCCTCCTGCATTGCTATTTTGCTGACCCCTGCCTTCTACTGCATTACTCGGCTATCCCAATGGAACAAATAAATAATTAGAAATTAAGGGGCATTAAACAACTCACACTGAACAGGTATACCAGAAACATGTGGTTTTCATATATTAGGCTCACTCTGCTGCACAGAGTAGGTGAGATCCTCATGGACACCTGAAGGGAAGTGGGGGAGGTATAGATGGTTTTCCAGCCACAAACACCCTGAATCCTGGGGGCAACTAGAGCCAGTTCAGCCCCTAGCATAAATTAGAGCAACCCCAGGCTGCTGTAGTATGTGCTATCAGTAACGTCTCAGGATCACTGTAGCACAGCTTACTCTGGCAACAGCTCTGCTACACACTTAGATTGTCAGCTATACTGAGTGGTCAAGAGCATGATGTGTATAATTAACTACTCCACCTTTACACTACCCAGGAGTCCCCAGATGGCAGTTTAAGTTAGAATTTCACTGCCAGAATAGTGTAAAGGACACAGAATAGGGCCAATCTTGTGACTCTCATTGGCCAAGTTCTATTGTCCCGTACATCAGTTTAAATCCAGAATGTCTCCATTAGGTTGACCAGATAGCAAGTGTGAAAAATCGGGACAGGGGATGGGGGGTAAAAGGAGTCCATATAAAAAAAAGCCCAAATATCGGGACTGTCCCTATAAAATTGGGACATCTGGTCACCCTAGTCTCCATTTATACTCATAGTGTCACTCTGAGTAACAGAGATCAGAATTGCATCCTTAAGCTTAGATCCTCAGCTGTTGTAACTCAGTGTGGCTCCCTTGCCAACTGTGAAGCTGCACAGATTTACACCAGCTGAGGAGCTGCCCCTTGTCGCTAAAGTTTTCAAAATTGGTCTTTTTTCCATTCACTTGCTAAACATATAAATGTGGGGCCAATTCCTGCAGTCCTGTTCACTCTGCGCTTCCATTACAATCAATGAGAGTTTTGTCCAAGTCATTCTTGTAGGATTTAGACTTATTCAAGGAGCAGTGTTGAGCCATCAGTTAAGCAAAACTTCCTGTTGACTTTAATGAGGATTTTTGTTTATAATCAATGGCACAATAGAGCCACGTATTTGCAAATAAACAACATTTGTTCCAAACTTTATTTAAAAAAATATTTAATTGACTGAATGTAATGCAGTACAGATAAAAAATCCTCAGCCAAAAGAGGCTGTGGAAAAGTTAACAAATACAGTATGGCAGTGTTTCCCATACTTGGGACGCCACTTGTGCAGGGAAAGCCCCTGGTGGGCCGGGCCAGTTTGTTTACCTGCTGCGTCCGCAGGTCAGGCCGATCGTGGCTCCCACTGGTCGTGGTTCGCTGCTCCAGGCCAATGGGAGCTGCTGGATGCGACGCTGGCTGAGGGACGTACTGTCCGCCACTTCCAGCAACTCCCATTGGCCTGGAGCAGCAAACCGCGGCCAGTGGGAGCCGCGATCGGCCTGACCTGCAGATCCAGCAGGTAAACAAACTGGCCCAGCTCGCCAGGGGCTTTCTCTACACAAGCTGCATCCTAGTTTGGGAAATGTTGCAATATGGGAATGTTATGCCCAAAGCAGAAGCAGTGTTTGAAAAGCAGGGTCTACTTTCATATCCCTCCACATAAAGCTGATTTTGCATCATTTCAACAGAATACTCTCACTTTACAAAAAGTCAGGGTTCTACACATGGCATGACCTGGACCTGATACAACCATTAGGAGTTATGCAGCCACATGAGCGGGAAAGCCCATATTGACTGGGAAAGGGAGATTGTTCAAGACCAAAAGGGTGTAGAGATGGAGAGAAAAAAGGAGATTCCCTCACAGCAATTTCTAAACACACAGCTTGGAATACTCTAAATTTACTAGAATGCACAGTACATTAAAGCAGCACAAGAAATTGTTATTTGGCTAGCAACCTCTGCGGCCAATGACTTTGGCAACAAGAAAGGGGAAAACTTTATGAAAGGTTCATGAAAAATTGCTCTGATTTGTTACACATGCGAGGCCTGATTTCCCGACTGAAAGAATTGGTCCATCCTTTGTGTGAGGGTGCAAGGTGAGAAGATTAAAGGTTCCCTCTGGCCTTGTCATACTCACCCACAGATTATTGTCTGCACAAGCTGAATGGGTTGCAGTAGCACTCTGGAGCACAAGGACTGCTAGAGTTTTGTGCCACTGCTGAGTTTAGATGTAGGACGTCATGCCTCCCAACTGGCTCCCTGCAGTGCAGGGTGTGGGGGGACATGCTACACACTGACTGAGGGTGGCACAGCAACCGCACTCCCCCTTAGCTTCTAGAGGCATTGTGCCTTGATGGGGAACTATCTGCCCAGGCACTTTAGCAGGAGCTATGCAGCTCCACAGTGTCCCTTACTATGGCTCCCAACCATTTTAACCCAAAGGCTGGAGTCGCATCATAGGCCCATTTAACTTACACGATTTTAACTATTCGTGTTCAGCAAAACAAACAAACAAAAAAGATAAAAACAATAATTTAAATACTGTACATGTAGTGCGGGCGATTCCGCCCACCATTCCACTCAATGAGCATTTGACTATACGCAATTTTCGCCTTATGTACTTACTTCAGAACCTAACCCCCGCGTAAGATGTGACCCCACTCCAGTACATACAGGTGCCTACCTACATATGCAAAAGTGAGGATCGTTAACATGAATTATACAGTGCCGTAATTGTGTATGACACGTTGCAGATGAGAAAGAGGTATGGTCTGAATCCAATGTGCTTCCAATCTAAGGTCTCGACCCTGCAGACAGTGACATGTGTGCTTAATATCTGGGATTGAGTGCATGCAAAAACCTTAATTTGCATGGGCCTATGTGGTAGTGCATGTCTAAAGCAGGGCTCACATTCATGGAGACTTGATCTGAACATTAAGCCTAGAGATTTTTCTCCTCCCTCTAATATCAAGGCTGCTTGCTCAACTTCTTTTCATCTTCTGGCATATATGAATCAGACAAGGAACATTCCACTTTCCACTTATGTTTCTCAGTTTAAACGTGTTTCCCTTTATATTATGCCAAGGAATAAGAGTCCAATCATGTTCTAAAGCCTTGTTTGCTTGTTTGGAGATGCCCTTGAGACTTCAGCTGCTACCCAAATAAAAATTTCATAAGGATTTATAATACACAGGATTAGAACATAAAGTATTCAGAGAAGAGCACATAATGACACTAAGCCATTACAGCCTGTCACGTCTATGATCAGCATACTAAGACATTTCTAAAACGGCCTTAAGGCTGTTCTGACTCCAAAGGTGTCTTCCAGCCAGGGTCATAATCCACATTTTAAATAGTGTTGGAATATGCCTTAATGTTACAGACGATGAGCAGCTCTGGAAAAGTTCTTAAAAACTCGCTGATACCATATAATACATCTTGAGTCAACTCTCATCCAACAATTCTTGGACATGTTTATATAATGGTAAAAGTAAATTCCAGTACAAAGATTATATGTAATCTTTAGGTAATTAAACTTGTCAAAGAAAGAAATTGAAAGCTAAAGGTTAATATACTCCAGCTTTAACATCCTCTTTCATCTAAGGTACTGCAAGAATTTTACAGCCTGATTTCCAAATTCCAAGAGGCTTTGGAACAAATCCTCAGTGGGGTTAACTTTACCAGGGACATTTGGGGATTGAGGGCCTGGTCCAAAGGCCACTGAAGTCCATGAGTGTCTTTCTACTCATTCTTCTGGGCTTTGGATTAAGTATGTAATGATCTTCTCCCATGCTCACCTGTCATCCTTCTCCCATGTGCCCCGGGGGTTCCTAGTCAGTCATACCTCCAACTTCTCCCCCACCTAGTCCCTCTTGGAAACACATATCCATGTTTTCTGCAAACCCTACACCTCCCCTTTGCAAAGTGTTCAAATAATGAAACCCTCTGTCATAAACAGATGGTTAAGGGTTAATGTCTCTTTTACCTGTAAAGGGTTAAGAAGCTCAGTGAACCTGGCTGACACCTGACCAGAGGACCAATAGGGAGACAAGATACTTTCAAATCTTG
>NC_133777.1:13577612-13734635 GCF_003597395.2 Chelonoidis abingdonii
TTTGGGTCTTGGGTTTCCCAGGGAAGATTTTGAGAGAACAGAAGTGTGCCAGACACAGACTTCTGGCTGGTGGCAGCGTACCAAATTTAAGCTAGTAATTAAGCTTAAAAGTGATCATGCAGGTCCCCACTTCTTGAACCCTAAAGTTCAAAGTGGGGGAAAAACCTTGACACCCTCTATGGAACTTATGAGATGTATGGCACCATGATCACTCAGTCATGTTTTTATAGCTGTCCATATGTGGTTTCTTGCACCATCCTCTAATGCATCTTGTACTGACTGTTGTCCGAGACAGGACGTTGGACTGGATGAACCCCTGGTGTGACCTAGTATGTCATTTCCTGGATGTTGTTGCAACCCAGCCCTCATCCTCCCAATACATTTAGATTGTAAGCTCTTCTGTAAGGGTACTTGTCTTTGTAAAGTGTGCTCTATTGGTGTTGTTATAAATAATAATAATCACTTTTATTAACAATGGAGTGGTAGGGCCCTGAATATCAAATTAAGATATTCCCCATAGTCTTTTGCAACACCATCAGGAAGAGATAAAGGACAGAGTGCTAGCATTAAGTCTGAACTTCCTGTCTTTTGACAGTGTCTGACATACAATATCCCATGTACTTATGCTGCTGATATATGAGAGAGGTGGGACTGAACTAAAACTTGCGGTGTGATAATATCAGATTCCAACTTTGTAAATCAGACCTAAGTTTAACATCAACACCTTGACCTCACTGGCAGATAATAGTCTGCACAACCTAGATCAGGGGTAGGCAACCTATGGCACACGTGCCAAAGGCAGCACGTGAGCTGATTTTCAGTGGCACTCACACTGCCCGGGTCCTGGCCACTGATCTGGTGGGCTCTGCATTTTAATTTAATTTTAAATGAAGCTTCTTAAACATTTTAAAAACCTTATTTACTTTACATACAATACTAGTTTAGTTATATATTATGACTTATAGAAAGAGACCTTCCAAAAACATTAAAATGTATTACCAGCACGCAAAACCTTAAATTAGAGTGAATAAATGAAGACTCAGCTTGCCACTTCTGAAAAGTTGCCAACCCCTGATCTAGATGCTTGTTTCCACACAAACTGTAATAAGGAACAAATTTCAAAACAAATTCAAGCCTCAATCACTTGTTCTTGCTTAGCCACTGCTGCTGACTTGTTTTTAAAGGCCTTCAAGATGATAAAAGCAGTTTTAAAAGGTGGAGATATCTGTTAAAACATTCAAAGTCTTTGGTGTACATTTTAAGTCTCCCCCGCAGCTCCATTCAGGCCTGTAAATTTAATCAATCTGCTGATTCTTGGCAGATTCATTGTTTTCTTATAAAGTAAATCAGTGGTGCTACATTTCATCATGTTTTTCACAGATTCTTTCCTTGCCTTTTGACAAGATATTTATCATTTTACTGAGAGCCAGGATCTAGGTTCAGTATTCATAGCACTGTCTTTTATTTTGCTGTTTAGCCAATGTCTACCTTCGTTAATTGTACCATTTATCTACCACATCAGTAATTTTGTGCTCTAGCTTTCTAATTATTGCCTGCACAAATTGAATGCATCATAGGCTTTAGAAACGAACCGAATCAGGTAATGTTCCCACGGCCTTTCAACCAGGAAATTAAAAAAAAAACAACACACAGAAGCCTGTTTTGCTGACATGCAAACCAATGGCAAAACTCCTGTTAACTTTAATGGGAGAAGGAACATGCCCACAATTACTGAACGGATGCATCTAACTGCTCTGTGCCATATAAGGCTTCTAGTTGAATTGCTCGTGCTGCTGCTGTGATTATGCACATGCATAAATGTGCAGGAGAATGGCTAATTACAGTAATTTGTACAGGATGTTATGGCAATTCTCAAAGCAAAGCAGGTGTGCCGTTCTGCATGCATATGTGCATCCACCTTTTCTGAAAATTGGGTTTCAATATTCAACAGAAAATATTAATGTTTAAGCTCCAGTCCTGCTCCCTTTTAAGTCATCAGAAGTTTTGCTTTGGATTACATGAGAACAGGATCAGGCCCTTTTCACTGAACAGAATAAATAGCCAACATATACTGATAGGCAAGACTTTGAATATATACTTGGCTGAAAGCTATTCTTAACCCTGTCCTTTTCAAGGCCACCTCTGGGTGTCACTGTGGGAACTAGATGTAATGTTCATATTCAATTTTCCATAGTGGCATCATCAATGGATTTGTTCCATTTAAACTTTAACCTCCAGGAAATGTCACCTTGATGCTTTCTGCTCTTGTGAACTAAGCAGTAATTGCTTCTCTCACCATTTTCATTTTAAGGTAACTGGATGGGTTACAGAATCTTGCAAGCAGTTTTGATTGATCTAGAGCTGTCTATTTGGACATGACACTTCCCAATTAATAATAAAATTAAGCAGATACATCTGACTTGGCTAAGGAGGCAGTTTAGCTACAGTTCAGGTTGCAAACAGTATCAAAGCCTGCATATCAAAACCATATAAGCCTATTAAAACCTATATATAACATATCAAAATATTAGAAAACCTGCTGTAGACAAGATTCCTTACACTAAAAGGATTGGATAAGCTAATAGGTCTTTTCCATTGAACTTCTAGGATTCTACATATTTAATTGCACAGAATGTCAAAAGAAAATGATGATTCTCAGGCACTATGAAGATTTCAATTTGTTTTACACTTTTAACCTGGTAGTCATCTTCACAGCTGCCTTTCAAAACCAAACCACCAAAGGAACCATGCAAATTAACTTGGTAAATGTGCAGAATCATGTGAAACAATGCAGTGATCATTCATGTGTCCTTTGATAATACATGTCAGACTTTATTCATCCATTCAAAAGCTTTCAAGTCCTTATTGTGTCTATGCACAAAAAGTGAAAAGTGGGCAGGTGTCAATATAATAATAATAGCCCTAAGAATTTGCAGCGTAAAACAAAACATACTCCACTCTACAAATATTAATAATATAAAATAAGGTTCTTTCTTTCTTCAAACCTTGCTATAACCCTGTTACCAGAGGAACAAACATGGCTTGGTTGCCAATGGTTTGGGCCGGATCCTACCATCTTGGTGCAGGCAACCCTCCAACTGTAGCTAGGATTGGACCCCTTGATTTTTATAAGCTCACTTTAAAGGGCTAGCCTGAGTTCATTTCTAGGAACTGATCTTTACCTATTTTTTCAGACAGAATCTGCACTTCTTTGGTTAAGGAACATTGTCTAATGAGATGCATTGTTTAGTATTTTTGTATATCCGAATTGCAAGGCATCCTTGGTGTAAATTATTCATATTTAGTATTTTATTGCAGCAACATCTTGAGTCCCCAAGCTCATTGTGCAAAACACTGTACAAGCATATAACAGAATATCCCATATGCAATACATAATATAACAAATATGGTTTTGTGCATCTGTAGCACTTTTCCCCAGAGGATCTCAAAGCCCTAGCAAAGCTTTAGTTAATTAAAGCCTTACACGACATCTGTAAGACATATAAAGTGAAATCAAGACCCCAATGAAGTCAATGGCAAAATTTCTATTGGCTTCACTGGGGCTGGGATTTTTCACTCATAATTTTTATAATAATTTTGCTGATAGGTAACTGAGGCAGAGAGATATTAAGCAACATGCCCAAGCGTACAGAGCAAGTCAGTGGCTGAGACAGAAGTAAACTCTAATATTTCTGATTCTCATTCCCCTCCTTCAATCACTAGCCAACACACTCTCCATGACAAACTGAGAAAGATTTTATTACATTGTCTATTTGATAAACATTACATTATGGTCAGTCTGAGCCTGCTGCAAACCATGGTTTTCCTCTGCATAAGCAACAGATACTATATTTAGATCTCGAAGAAAAATATATAGTTCAGTGAATTGTGAAGCTACACTATTCAGCAGTGCAGTATATTCAGCAGTGGCCACTTTAGTCCAAATGCATTTTGAGAGATGCATGGTGCTCTTACAGCAAATCAAAACATGGCTGGTCAAGCGTTTCAGATACAAAGTCTTAAAGGACCTGGGGTTAAGCAAAATTGTTGCCCTGAAGCTGTGCAAGGTGATAGATCACGGAAGTGATACCACCACTCTCCAGGGTGTGGGAGGGATAGGAAGGGACCCAGCTTATATCTCTTTCTTTTCCATCTCCTGAGGATAAGTGAGGAGTGCCTTTAAAATCAGCATAGTAAGGAGCTGTCCTACTCCCCAATCCAATTGCAAGATGAATATTCTGTACATAATTCCTGACTGGGTGAGTGGGTCAGGAAAGGGGATTGTCGTTCCCCACAAAGACAAGGCAGTGAAAATCACCTAGAACATGTTCCATTGTAAATTATCCTTGTTATCCCGAGTCCTAGACTGCAGGAAGATGAAAAGCATTCGGTATTATCTAAAGAGAGTGACTGCTATTTCCACTATGTTAGGTGTTATCTAAAGATGGAATATATATGGTACGATTCTCAAACCTGGGCTCCTTAATAAAGCATCTCAATCCAGAGGTGGGGCAGAAAACCAGCACACAGGCTCATACAAATGGCATTTATTTATGCACCTTACAGTCAATTTGATCTGGACATTGGTCTGGACATCATGTTAAGGCATTGATCTGGACATCATGTTAAGGACATTGATCTGGACATTGGTCTGGACATCATGTTAAGGCAACATGGTTTGAAAATTGCTCTCTTTGGGTGAAATTCCCCTCCAAGCAGAGCACAAGGCCTAAGCATGATTTAGGTTCCACGTAAAGCTTTGGAGTGTCTCTCTGCATAAAGTTGAATTTCATCCACATAGCACTCCCCAAATCCTGGCTCCTGCTGTCTTGACTGACTAAATCGATCCCTCCTTTCTGATCAAGAATCCCACTTAATCCTAGTACTGTTCAGAGAAAACTATGGTTCACAGGATGGAAAATGTAACCACTAGGCCCAGTGATGCTGATTTACTGGGGCAAAATTCCCATTAAAGCCAATGGAAGTTTTTACTGAATAAGATTGCAGGGTCAAAGCCCAGTGACCTAATCCGGCAGTGGAAATACAGATTATCAGCAGTTTTGTAGAGCTTCTACTATTTCATCATTGTGAAAAGGTGAAGAGTATTTAGGAAGCTGGTGTTTAATAGAAATTGCCTAATTTTTTATGTGTCTAAAACAACTGGACAATTATCAACCACCAGAATAAAATTACATTAACTGGTTTAGAATGTCAGGACCCTGTTTTGTTTTCTTTTGTTGGTAACTATAAAGCCATATTCAAGAGCACCTAAACCTATCACTAATCAACCCCATAGCAAATATTTCCATGTGTTCCAGACCATTAAATGTACCGAATGGTCAACATAGTATCATCGCAATCATGGGTTTATAAACAGAACAGGGTTGAACTATGGACCCCATTCTGCTACCCTGATGCTTGTTTCACTGTCTTTTGAAATCAGTGTAGATTTGGATGTACAAACACTGCAGCTCCAGGCCTTAAAGCTATAGCAGTACTGGAGCACAATACAGATTGGCAAGAGCTATAGAGACACTGCACTGTGTTGCTTCATTCTTTAAACACCTTCTGCAGGTGACAATGTTGCTCTTCATCCCACTCCCCTCACCCCTTCAGGATTTTTTTTAAACACCAAACTCTTTGTTGAGAAAATTCAAATAAACAAAATCAGACTTTTGAAAAATTCAACTTGTTTTTTTACAGTTTAATGAGCAATATTCAACCGTGTTGTAACTACCTCAGAAGTCAATAGGTTTACCTCAGGGATGAATCTGGTCTTAACATGTTTTGCAGCTAGAATCTTGCTAACATCCATGTCAATACAAATGGGTTCTCAAATATTCATGCAACACAGAACTGGCAAGATATCTTTATGAAGCCTCTTTTATATTTAACAAGGAAAATAAGTGCAGACTGATGTAGTCAGGAAGCAATGTTTTAGGAACATCAAGTATAAGTAATGGAAAATACTCATTAATATTAAAACAGCAATGAGGTCTTGAATAAGTAAATAGTCATAAAACAAATATATGTATCTGAACCTACCAACACTGGTTATCTTCTGGGAGACCAGGTCCTGTAGCAAAGCCTCAACTGCAGGATTGTGTCTGGAATACAACTCATATCGATTAATACCAATGTGGAATTTTAACCAGTTTGGGTAGGAATCTACAGATGTTTCTGCAGTTGATAAAAATTCTTCATCTTCGTTACCTTCATTTTGCCTATCACAAAAAAAAAAAGAGAGAGAGAGAAGTATTATAATTTTTTATCTGCCCGTTCTCCACAAAGCAACTTAAAAGAGGGCTTCACGATGCAATGATGTGAAAACAAACAACATAGATGTGGGAGAAAGGCTTCAATTTGTCCCTGATGTGGATTAAGGGCCTGCTTCCACTTCCAGTGAAGCCACTGGGAGCTTTGCCATTGACCTCAATGAGAGCAGAGTTGTGACCTAAATTATTAGTGCTTAATCCAAAGGCCATTAAAGTCAGTGGCAAAGCTCCCATTGACTCCAATAGACGTTAGCTCAGACTTGGTGTTATATTGCACTGCTCTAAAACTCCAAAAAAGTCTTGGTTGAATTCGAGGTAGATGCAGTATATTTTAGTTTTTAATCCAGAGTACAATGTTAAAAAAAAACAACCCAGTATTGTTTTTATTTATTGTAGAGTTGTTTGAAAACAACTTGAACAAGTTTGGGACAAAAACATAAACGTTATCCCAAATCTTTATCGAACAATGAACATGTCCTGAAATGATTTGATAATTGTGTTGTTACATTCAGATATCATACTTCATATTCCTTTTTTGATCTTATTATTCTAAGGGTATCAAAGGAAGTGAAAGGACTTTTGACTACTTCCTAGATGGAAATTCTATTTCCCATGTCTGCAAGAAAGCTTGCTTAGCTTTAAGCTATTGTCATAGCAAAGAATGTTATGAATTAATGTTAACTGCTAAATTTGTTTTTAATTATTTAAACTTTGGGAGGAAGAACAAGCAGAGCAGCAGTTATATTGGAGATCACATTGCTATCACATGTCTTGACTGAAGGGGTCAACTATACCTTTAGCCATCTCCATACATTATTGTCATATGCTGGTGACAGAGATTTTCCAGAGAAATTGGAAGTTTTCTAAGCTAGTGCGCTTTAAGTTTGATTTTAATTATGATACATTGAGGGCCTCTACAATTCATATAAACTTGAGGTTGAAAATGAAAACATTTACACTATATTGTTAAAGATTAAATTCCAGGCTGGTTTCTCCCCTGCTTGTCAGAACTTTTGCATGGCACAATAAAGCTGTTTAAACATTACAGAGTCACTGTGTTTGAAAGAGGGTGTTGTTGTATTAGAGACATGCCTTTTGATTTTTCAGCCACTCAAGTTTCTAAGCATTTCTTATATATCAGTGGGGCAGAGAATTTATAGATGAAACCAAATGCATTAAAAGTTAAAGACAGAAGCACTGGGCTTTAGAATGTCAAAAAATAATTCAGAGCAGAAAATGTTGTGTCACAAGTCAGATCCTGAAGGTTGAAATCCCATTTATATCTGTATACTGTGGACAGTTTTATGACCTTTGAAGTCAACCTTTCTGCTTCGGAGAGAAGTTAATATTTTACTGCTCTGTCTTGCGTTCTTTATTTTGTTAGTTTTGGGGGAAAACAACCAGCCCACTTTAAACATATTATTTTCTTATCCCATTTGTGACACCTGAATTATATCACTGAAGCTTTCATTTCATCTTGTAAATGACCCGTTAGAACCTATATTTCTTTACAGACACAAAACAAATATGAATTTTATTTCCAGCTACTGGCTTTGAAATATTTCAAAACCTACAACATAACACTGCAAATAGTCTCCATTTTCTACTTATAATGCTATTTCTAACCTCCTCAGGGTTTTAATAAGAACAATAGTGCATCTTAAATTATATGTAATAAATGCGGTCTATTGTTTTTTAAAAAGTACTCAGTAGTCTTAACATACACATCAGGTACTGTACAGCAGCTGCTTTTGTCACTTATAATTTTGCATCCAGGCAGAGCTTTTTGACACTGGAATGTAAGTGAACTGCATTGCCATTTCAAACCCTATGTGCAAGAAGCAGCCTGTTTCCTTCACACAAACAATATATTTTTAAGATATTGTAATTGAAAGGAAGAGCCTAGATCCACTTGCCACACCAGTGGCTGTTGCATCAGTGGCTTTACTCTGAGCAAAGTGAGAAGTTACCTCTCCCCAGCCCATGGCAGGATCATACCATCCCCAGTCTCAGGGTAATGCCACATGAACACAACCCAGCTACTCTGCTGCTGGGGAGAAACCATGCTCTGCAGCGCTGCAGACAAGGCTGAGACTTTAGCCTTGCTGTGCCTAGCCTCGGGGCCTGATCCTGCGCCCAGTGAAGCAGATGGCTTTAAATCCCCTTTGCTTTCAATGACAGCCCGCTAGGGACCCACAGCGTGGAGTCCCCACAGCCCTAGGGTGACCAGATAGCAAATGTGAAAAATCAGGACCGGGGTGGGGGGTAATAGGAGCCTATATAAGAAGAAGCCCCCAAAAATCAGGACTGTCCCTATCAAATCGGGACATCTGGTCACTCTTCCAGCTCCGCTCTACTCACCAGTCCTGGTTCTCGGCCGCTTTCGGGTTAAATCGGATGTCGCTATTGACGTTAAACAAGACATCCTCCTCGGCCAGCTCCGGGGTGGCGATTGTGTAGAGGGGCTGCTCGAAGAGAGCCGCGAGTTTGGGGTACCCCTTCCCCACCGGCTGGGCGTCTAGGCTCCCATCTTGGATGAGCGGCTTATGCCCCAGATCCCGGCTTATGCCATTTTGTTCCCGCCTCTTAAAAGCTTCGGCTTTCTCCGAGGTCCCGGCGAGCTTCTCCAGCGAGTGGGAGGTGAGGTTGGAGCTGGGGTCGCTGCTGAAATCCTGCAGGATCCGCAGCGTGTGCTTGTTAGGCCAGCCCGGTTCCGAGCCGCCCTTCGTCCTCTGCTTCCCCCAGCCCTGAGCCTCCTCGCTCGGGGTGTGAGAACAGGAGCAGTCTGTCTTGCCCTGGGTGCTCGCAGCTCGCTTCTCCAGCTTTGGTAACAGATCAATCATGATGTGCATCGTGCAGGCGACCAGAAACACCATCAGGATCAGCACCCGGAATTTTCGGACTAAAATCATCTTCATGGTTCAGGGTCCTCCTAGGAAAATGATAAGGGGGGGTGATTTAAATATTTAAAGGAGCTCCTTCACAGAAAAAGCTTGTTTGTTTCTGAGCGGGGAGAGAACAGCTGCAAACAACCAAGTGTAGAAAGTTTATCTCCATCGGCTGTTCGAAATAAATATTCTAAAAGCAGTCGGTCCTCGCGACTGAGTCTCATCAAGTACTGAGCAAAAAAAAACAACAAAAAACAAAAGCAAGTCTTTAAACATCAGTGGGAAAAACAAAAGCCAACAGCAGTTCAATTTATACACCCATCTGTCCACTTTTTCTTATCTTTTCTTCTTCTTTTTTTTATTACTACAGGGATCACAACGGTAAAGAAAAGGGATTATTGAAGAGACACCAACATCTGAACTCTGATTGGGTAAGAAAAAAAAAGACGGGGGGGTATAATAAGAATAACACCTATTAAAAATAAAAGGCTTTCAGGAGAAGCAAAAATCATCCATAATATTTAGAGGTGCTGGAAACGCTTCCTCCCATCCTTTGAAATTGACCAGTGATGCAGCAGAGACAC
This sequence comes from Chelonoidis abingdonii, assembly GCF_003597395.2. NCBI lineage: Eukaryota > Metazoa > Chordata > Testudines > Testudinidae > Chelonoidis > Chelonoidis abingdonii. The sequence goes on from NC_133777.1 coordinate 13,587,360, forward strand.
ACACACACTCTCTCTCTCCTCCGCGAGACTGTTTAAAAACATTGGCTGGAAAATGATTTTCTCAGACAGTTCCCAGATTCTTCATCCATCGCATCCAGTTCTTGGGAGAGAGAAATGTTCAACTAGGATCAAATCAGGGTAGTTGCTGGATCCAAGCTGGGGTTCCGTGTTTTTTTGTTTTTTGGTTGGTTTTTTTTTTTTTTTTTTTTTTGGTTGCAAAACTGGCTGATGACACTACTGCAACGTAGAGCTTAAATATGGCACGAAAAAGGAGAGAGATTCGAGGAAAGAAACTAGCACAAATCAGTAGCGGGTCTTCCTAGCGAGGGAGGTGCCGTCTTTGATCTCTGCTGGGTCAAACAGATCTGCCTTGGGAGAGAAAGAGAGAGAAACAGAGGGAGAGAGAGAAAATAAAGCCAACTAGAGAGAAAGCGAGAGAGATCTTTGGCAGGTGCAGAGTGAAAACCCCTTTCAGCTACGCTGACTGCTTTAGACTGGTTGGACTCAGAGCGCTGCAGCTCCAGCCCTCAGTGGGTGTGTTAAATATTATGAGCATGCCATGAATCCAGACGTCATAGTCAAGAGATTGGCTAAATGAACGTTACAGTGATAGTAACAGGAAAGCCTCAACCACAAGCTTTTCTTTCTTCCCTCCCCTCCCACCCCCCTTCTACTGCAGCTCCAACTGGGGCAAGGAGAGGGCCTCTGCTTCTCAAAGGTTTTTTGTGGGGAGAGAGGGGGAATCTGTGCTAATAGCATTGCAAAGTATTAGTATAGTCTGGCTGCCTAGACTCAGCAACATGAATTCTGCTATGTCATTGTCTGGAGGGGAGAGAGCATTTTCTCAAGCAAATCTGCTTCTTTCCCTCTCCTCCCTCCTCTCCCTTCTATAACAAGGTCAAAATGTAAAGCTCTGCTTCTGTTCCTCCTAAGAAACAGATGAATAATCTTTATTTTGAATCTGGATCCTCTGGGCTGTAGCAATCTTTAAAGGTGCTGCAGTATAAGAATCCATCCCTCTGGCTACATTCGCTGCACACGCTTACAACATAGCTTAATGGAAAAGGCGATTAGGTTACCAGTATTGTCCTCCATCCAGGAGAGATTCTGAAAACTGACCAAGAGTTTCTAATAAGGTAAATTAGAGGGGAAGGATAGGATTGAGACTCGGAAGATTTGGTTTCAGCTCATGGCTCTGCCACAGATTTCATGCATGTCCTTGGACAAGTCACTGTGGCCCAGATTCCCCCAAGGCATTTAGGCACTTAGCTGCATTGAAATTAGGAGTTAGCTTAAATACCTTGGCGGATCTGGGTGTTTAATCTCTTTTTGCCTCGGTTCTCCATCAGTAAAGTGGGGATAATCATACTCCATTTGTCTTGTCTTTGGGGCAGGGGCTGTCTCTTACTGATGTTGCACCATAGGGCCTTGATACTGGCTGAAGGCTCCTTGTCATACTGAAAAATAATGAATAACAGTAATAAGCTAAAACAGTCATATCCACTACTTGCTATCTTTACACAGGAACACATAAAAGCTGTATCTATTGACTTGTTTTGACATGTAATGTGTGCTACAAATGCATCAGACTCTGAACCTTCATTATCAGATGGTTAAGCCATCAAGATATATTACCGTGCCTTGTGCTTGGATTAAACATATATCTCTGCTCTTATAACATCGCCGCACTGGAGAACAGTAACTGACTCTGAAAAGTGCAAGGCCCTGCTCCTGCAAGCTGTTCAATGCAGGTGTGCCTTTGTGCTCCTGTAAAACCTTACTGACTTCAGTGGAGCTTGGGGTGGGTGCAGTGGTCCATCCACGGGGACTGCCTTGCAGAACTGGAACCATTGTTTGCACTGAACATTTTTTTAATGGCGTGCTGCCATATAGCAATCTGTACCTTGACAATTTCGCACTCTGTGTGTGGAGTATGGAGCATAATCTTTGGTAGATAGGCCACCAAATTTCTATCAAATGCGGGCAAGGGCAGATAAGTCTTACAGTAAAACTTATTGAAGTAAAGCTTATTGAGCTCATGCTGGGAATTGGGCATTATCAATTTGTAAAGAAGTATGTTGTTGTTTTTTTTGACACTGCAAGCACAATACGAACAGGATATACATTCTGGAGCACATCCTGCTGTCTTTATTCTGGCAAAATTCTCACTGAGAATTGGATTTCCTGAACTCTGCAACTGATTTGTTAGAGATGTTGAGCAAAGCATGTACACCTCTAAATGCTTCATTTAGCCATCCATCAAATGGGAGAAATAGTACTTAAACCTACCAGAGCATAGCTCCAAGAATTTGCTTTTAGATCTGCTTAGTCATAGTTCCACTGGCTCTGCTCCCCACACCTTCCCTTAGGCTGCTCTTCACCTCCCCACCAGCCAAGCACAGCTGGCTCACAGTCCTTCCACGATATTTTTAAACATGGCTGTGGAGTCTACCACTCTGAGATCATCATGGAAAATCATGTTTCGAAATGGGCAAATGGTGATTTGTAGCCCATGCATAACTAAAGTGGTCCGGGGGAAGATGGCAGGAGAGTTAGGGTAACTGAGCTGTCTCGAGCTCTAAATATGAATATCCATATTTTCAAAGGGTTGTGTTTCTTGTAAGTGTAACCATGCAGAGGGTGGTGGGGAGTGATGATTCCCTTCCTCCCTTCGTTCCACCATGAACTGTAACAGATTCTTCAGCACCCTGACATCTCCAACCTCCGTAGCCCACAGGCATTAGAATGAGAGGGGTAGCCGTGTTAGTCTGGATCTGTAAAAAGCAACAAAAAGTCCTGTGGCACCTTAAAGACTAACAGATGTACTGGAGCATAAGCTTTTGTGGCTGAATACCCACTTCTTGAATACCCACTTTGTCAGATAAAATGGGTATTCACCCACAAGAGCTTATGCTCCAATACACCTTTTAGTCTTTAAGGTGCCACAGGACTCTTTGAGGCATTAGAATGCTAATCAAGGCACCAGTGCCCTATAGGCCATAGAAGCCTCATTGGGCTCCCCTTTCGCATGGACCTTAGAAGGGTCAGCATCCCCCTTCATGGGTATTTTGCTCTTCAATGGACAAGATTTTCAAGTGATCCGTTGCCATTTTGAGGTTCAATCCACATCAAAGAGAAAGGGCTAGACTCAATTTTTAAAATGAATACTGAGGTCTCCAGCACTCCTTGATTTCAGTCTAATCTTGCCAGAGCCAAAGTTCCCTGGAGTCATTAATAAAAGAGAGTTGTTTTAATTTTTTCCTCACCTTTCTTTGCTGAGTCACTCAGTTACAGACCTCATTTCTGTAATGGTTTATGTGAGATTCCACATGCCTGAAATTACACCCATGTATGTGTTTATTGGATCAGATCCACAGAGATAGCGATATTGTCACCAACAGAAGCATCCTCTGCTTTGAAGCTTCCTTTTTTTGGAACTTGCGAAAGACTTGTAGTTTACTAAGTCCATTGCTAATTGCTTTAAGAGATTTCCCATAATGGACAACAGTCTCTTCATTAAATGTGGGTGCTTTTAATGGGTCTGAATAAGAACAGAGTCGTGGGATTCTTTAAACACACTATAAATGAGTTCCCTTATGGCTGTAGCTTATCCTCTGCTTCTGCTAGTGCTGATGTAGAGTAAAGGACACCAGGGAATCCTGCCATCGAGAACAAGGAAATGCTGATTGCTCCTGTTTATCTCACTCACTTCTCCTATATGTCCTGGACTATTCTTGTGTGGGAAGGAGGATATCCACACTCCCTGACATCATCCCCTTCTCAGGCTCATCTGACCTTTAGGGAACCTACTACTTCCTCTTGGCTCATGACCCCATTCTACGTGCTCTGCTTCACCTTCACCTTTTGTAGTCTATAGGCTCTGAGCACACTCATTTTTCCTTTGAACTGCTCTGAGTCTCTCATGATCAGTTCTTTCATATTTGGGATGACTGGGCAGTGCCATCCAAAAGAGATCTTTAATTGGTGTCTTTATTCCATGGAAAAAAATGTATAAAAAAGTGAAGGACTTCTCTGTGTTTCCCGACTTTGATATTTAGAACCCTATATATCCACAGAGGAAGCATCTCCTCTGTGTTACTCACAAGGCATTTGCCCATGTCATTCTCAAAAGACAGCAAGTTCTTGCTGAATGTGTATATCCAGAGATTCAGTGCGGCTTCCATGCTTGTAGATCAACTATTGAGATAGTCTTTGCACTAAGGTAACTGCAAGAAAAATATCAAGAGCAAATAAAACCGCTGTACATGGCCTTCATAGATCAGACATGGCCAGCAGAAAGGGCTTCTTCCAGTTGCTAGGGGAACTGGTTGTCTCCAAATCCTTCTCAATCTCATTCAATCTGTCCATATGACATGAGGCCAACAGTATGTTATGATGGTGATCAATGTGAGAGCTTTGAAATCCACAGTGTTATCAAACAGGGATGTATTTTGCCACCAACAGTCTTTGGTTTATTATTCTCTCTGCTTCCTTGTCATACTTTTTCTTCTAGTGCCAAGGGTGTACATCTCCATTTGAGATCAGATGAAAAACTCTTAAATATTGTACATCTAAGACCAAAAAAGTAAAGTTAAATACCTGATGCTAAGAGAACTTCTTGTTGCCAACAATGCACTGCTTGTTGCACAAAGTGCAGAGGAACTCCGGCAACTTTGTAATAGCTTTACACTTGTAATGAATTTGGACTAACCATCACTTCAAAGAAGACCATGATTATGGCACAAGTTGCATGGACAGTACCAGAAGCTTTAATAGGTAGCACTTTGCTAAAAGTTATGCACAAGTTATGCTATCTGGGATCATCTGTATCAGATAACTTATCTTTAGATGATGAGCTTAATTCTTGGATTGGAAAGGCAGCCACCACATTTGGACAATTGACCAAAAGTGTGGAATAACAGCAAACTAACACTGAACACAAAGATATGGATCTACCAGATGTGTATTCTGAGCATGCTGCAGTATGGTGGCCAGACTTGGACTGCCTATGGCATGCACAAGAAAAGTCTAAGCACCTTCCACACCCACTTTCTTCCTTGTATTCTAAATATCAAGAGAGAACCCAAAGTTCTGTACTTGAGAAGTACTTGAGAAAGCAAAATTGCCAAGTCTAACCACTATTCTTAAAGACAGACCTCTCCGTTGGCTTGGTCACTGCACTGGATGGATGATATGGATATGGATCTCTTGTATGGAGAATTTCAGGATGTTCTCAGGCCAATTGGCCAACCTAGGCTCAGATTCAAGAACATTTGCAATAGGGACTTGAAAAGCTGGATATCACAAGCTGGGAAGATGCAGCTACCAACAGGCCACACTGAAGGGTTGTGCTGCACCAGGGAGTTAAAAGAGCTGAATAGATGTGGCTGAGAGAGAGGCGTGCAAAGAGGAAAGCACAGCAGCTGTCAAGTACATGTCATGAGCTGGCTTCATCCTCTTGCTCTGTGCCTTATGCCTACATTATCTGTGGTAAGAACTATTGATCGAGAATTGGTCTTTTTAGCTACTCATGATGCTGCAGCATGGCACACAGTAACTGAACTGCTTTGGTGCTTACACCTTTGCCTTTCAAGTGGATGGCTGCCATTGACTGAAGTATCCACCAAAACGGTTATCCACTAAATAAACAGGACTGGCGAGTGGCTTGACCAGCAAATACTCTATGGCTTTTGCTCTGAGTAAGGGGCAGCCCAAAGCTGCGCTGCCTCCGGAGCAGACCAAGTGGGGATTTGTGACTCTCTGAGTCACAGTTCTCTCCCTGTCTCTTTTCTTACTCCAGTGTTATCTGTTGATATTCAGGTAGGCTGTTAATGATCTATGCCAGCAGTACATAAATCCCCCTCTGCACCACCTAAATTGTACTTCTTGGCAAACCAAGGAGATGGAGCCAAAAATCCCTGGCCTAACTCCTTGGTATGGTAAAAGCAGCAAAGAGTCCTGTGGCACCTTATAGACTAACAGACGTTTTGGAGCATGAGCTTTCGTGGGTGAATACCTACTTCGTCGGATGCATGTTAGTCTATAAGGTGCCACAGGACTTTTTGCTGCCTTTACAGATCCAGACTAACATGGCTACCCCTCTGATACTCCTTGGTATGGGCTACTTGTCCAGCAGGTTCCAATGCAGTGGGAAAACAGCCTCCTTGCCCCACATGCATAGGGGGTAGAGTAATGGTTCAGCTGGAACCTCTTAGGTGTGTAGCTCATGCAGGGGATTAAGGGGCTGCTTACACTCTCTCACTGCCATGTGTGGGGTAGAGCTAGGGATGATCTTGGCTTATGTTTGCATTCCAAGCATTTGCCATACCTGTACCTATGGGGCTGACAGAAAACTAAAGATTGCATTTACTATTTTCTCTCATTCAAACTGGTGCATCAAACAGGCTTTGCTGAAACAAGCGGGTCTATGTACTGTACAGCCACAGGGCCGGTATAATACTACCAAGCTTAGATCAGTCCAGAAATTAGTTAAGATTGTTTGTTGTGGGGTTGCTTGGTTTTCTGTTTTTTGTTTTTATTTTGGAGGCGTAGAGCTCAGTAAAAAAATGTAAATTTTTCCCCTTATCTAAACTCCAAGACTGCAGATGGGACTTCAGTACAGGGCCAGCAGCTCTTCATTTCTGCTGTGTTGCTTGTTGGATGAACATTACCCTTGATAATTCCTAGCATTATGTAAACAAGGAAATAATGAGCTCTTAATGGAATATTATGACATTAATACATTATTGCATGCAGATCATTTCAATGAACTGAAGTCCCCTCCATTATGTTCATTTGATTTTTTTGGCTATAGCAACAAATGCCAGTCCTCTGCTTTCTGTGAAGTATTGTTTGATTTGTATTGAAATTTCACATGAAATAGCTATCATCACAATGTGTGATTGATTTGCATATGATACGTTTTGTATCATGTGTCATGAATGAACACGAAGCATCTTTTTTAAAAAAATGTGCTGGCTTTAGTTTCACGGTGCTGTATAAGCACACTGAAATTCAGGGGGCCATCATCTTCATAAATCATAGCATTTCTTCCTCCTTTCTTCTAAGCATGAATTAACAGCTGCTGATAAAGTCTAAGTGGAATCTTGATCTGTCTCATTTATCTGCTTGCATTACTGAGCTATGAGAAGGACTGCGATATATGACAGTTTTAATTTGGTAAGTTAATTAAGCATAGTTTTTTGTGAGGACACATACTGCATCACTAAGGCCCAGATCCTCAAAGGTATTTAGACCCCTAACTCCCATTGGTTTCAATAGGAGTTAGGTGCCTAAATAACTTTGAGGATCAGGCCTGTTTTGTTTTCTGCTGGCTTCTTTGTGACCTTGTCATGTAAAGTTCAAACACAGTGGGGCAGATTATACACTCCTGACTGAAAATTTTCCATCAACATTTTGTTGTTGTTGTTGTTACTGGAAAATAAGGTTTGCAGCAACACGAACATGGTTGCAGAAAGTACCTTCTGGTGCTGAAAGTTCTGCAGATCTGATGTTGCTTGCACAGTCTCTTCTGCAGGTAGTGTCATTTACAAAACTAGGATGCAGATGAACAGTTGCTTCCCTCCCCAAACAAGGACCAAACTGCTCACTCAGTTCTTCCTTGCTGCTTCCTTTTGTGAAGACACACTGCTATGTCCTGTTTCTATTTTGATTAACACGCCCAACAGCAGGTAACACAAGCATAAAATGGGGATTGTATGTTGGGCTGCTCCACTATAAACTAAGCATTTTTAAGGTTTGTGTTTGAACAATCAGTCTCCTGGTTTTCAAAAACAAGATCCCAAACATGCACCCTTATAATAATCCTGATTACTGGCTTGTTCATGGAAGATGAGCTTCGAAAGTTTGCAGTTCTTGTATGCTTAATAGTAAAGCAAACATACCGAAGGCATCATTTTCATTGCCTTTCAGCATAGGACCTAGTTAGATGCTTTATATTTTCTGCCATCATGTCCAAATCTCCCAGAAAATCAAATACGCTGCCTGGCTAGTCATCCCTTTCCCCTAATGGTTTTGCTAAGGTTGATTGCAGATGCATTGAGCTGGGAGCCTGAGCTAAATAGTAATGAAAGGAGTGACATATGATAGGCTTTCATTGTTATAAGTGAAGCCCGGCTGCCCTGTCTCAATGTCACAATACCAGACAAAGTTTAGCCCATTATGGGAACACATCACTGACTTTGATTGATTTCAGAGGGCCCAAATCTTCAAACTACGGCACCTTCTCATTTCGAATATACACTTTCTTTTATGAATGTGTGCAAATGTTTTGTATGACCTAAAGTGTATGTGCAAATTTAGAAACTGTTGGAAAATGGGACCCAGAAAATCCATTTGTGTGACTGGGTCAGTGAAACAGACCCCTTCTTGCCTGTTTATTTATTACTGAACAACTGTCACAATTGCAGAGATAGGGTTAGCTCTCCAGCTGCTGTAAATTGGCAGTGATTTCAGTGGTCTAATTACACCAGCTGAGGATCTGGCCCAGAACGTTTCATTCTTGTCTTGAGCAGAACAAAGGATTGGCTGGCTCTAAGAAAACAAGACCTGTTATTGTTGTTTCTAAAGCAATTTGATTTGACTCTGCAGGTATGCACATTTCCTCTATTCATTCTCGTGTAGCAGTAATCTTATATATTGCTATAAAGCAGTAGGTCTGAAAACTTCACATCTTAAGTAATAGGATGTCATATAGAAGATTGTCTGTTAGGAAAATGTGTTATTATCTAAAAAAAGATTATTTTAAACCAAGTCAAAACAAATTATCTTGACATGGCTGACATAATAGCATACGCAATTTGAATGATCACAATTACATCCTGCTATATTAAAATTGATTCCTATAAAATAGTGTGAAATCATGTCTATTGCATTCCTTGTGGACTTTCTTGAAACATTCTAAACTCAAACAATAGCATATGTGTGTATGTATATTAATTACAAAATATAGCTCAATAAATTACATACAGAATCATTTTTGCAGCTTGATTGACGTCAATGGAGCTACGTCAATTTATGCCTGGAGAGAATGTGTCCTTATGTTAAATCCAAATATGTAGATATACACATATACACACTCATCAGCAGAGCAGACCAAGCATTCGAGGAAAAGCATACTGCACCCCATTAAGATGGATAGCAGTATGTGCATGTCTACTAAGCAATGAAGAGGTGAAGATGCATTTTGTGGAGCTCCCCACTGCAGGCTTTGTGCATAACCTACTCTGTGAAGAGAGAGAGAAAGGAGACAGATGGAGACACACGTCCATAGGACAACTATTCTGGTGACTCAGTATTGTGGTATTATTAAGCTTATTGTGCCCAGGAAATACATTAGCAGTAGAAGAAACAGGGTCAACACTGTATTGTATTTATACATGTTGCAACCATGCTCAAGAGGTCCCAGTTGAGATCAGAGTTGCATCATGGTAGGCACTTATCTATTTAATTTTACTTGAGCTGCCTAAATATTGAAGGGTAGTTTATTTGTTCATTGAGCAATCTCTATATTTCCACAAACTTTTTTCCCTTTTGTTGCTTTGCAGTTTTGGTTTCTTATGGATGTTTTGACTCCTTATCTTGAATCTTTCTCATCTTGTTGACTGAATTTTCAGGCAACTTGTAAAATCTGAAGAAGTCAAAACTATTTTATTACATTGAAAGAAATTCACAGTCTCATATGAAGAGTGTCACAGCCTGGAATATAAAATGAGTGGTACAGTCCTACAACCCTTCTGTCTTCATCCCCAATCATGGAAATATGTATTCATATAATTTTAACCAGAGTAGAACTCCCAATAAATTCAGTGAGACTACTTATGTTCACAAAAGTTTCTAAGACTGGGGTCTTAGAGTGAATCCTGGATACATGGATAGTGATTCAGGAAAATACTGAAGCTGTGCTTAATATTGATTTCAGAGGCGCTACTCACATGCTTAAAGTTGATCATGTGCTTAAGTGCTTTGCTGAATGGGGTCCATATAGAACCAGTCCTATTGGAGAGCTATTGTTACTGACTGACAGAACTGGGTGGGCAATTTTAATCAGAACAAAATGATGACATGGTTTATTATTTTCAGTTTTCTGATCAGTTCTATGGGCAGGCAATTCCACAGAGTCCACTGTCCATCTGGAAAAAAGGATTTTGAAGGCAGCTGCCTGCAAAGGACATTTGAACTCAAAAATGATTTTTTCCCCTCGAACAATTACTCTAAACAAGGGATGCCAATAAAAACACTGTTTTTTAATACAGTGCAACAATTTGCAATGCCCACTCTCCAACTCCCTCAAAGTAAATAATTATAAAAGCAAAACCCAAACCTGTGTTAAATAAATAACTTGGTGTGAGTTTCCTTTCTGATGCATTCCCTCCTACCCTTTGCTTCAGCCTGGTCCTTTCTGCTGTTCTGGTGGGTAGATCCTCATACCATTGTAATCCAGAAACAGCTGGTAAAGGCACAAATTCTAATCCATGCCTGCACGATATTTTTTGTAAAAAGAATTCTCCATTGATCTCTGAATTAAACCATTATGGCCTGTGTTAAGATATGCCCATTGGTAGCCTGGCCCTGCTCTCATTGATTCAATGGGAGTGTTGCTGTTGAATTTTTAATGAGAGTAGGTTCAAGGCCCAAATCTTAGACTCTACCTCACTGTGAATGGGATGTGATTTTTAGAAAGCTTATTCATTTTATTGTCAGTGTGTCCAGCTTTGTATTGTTTTTTGGAGGGAGAGTGTCATCATATTCCAGGTCCTAATAGTATTTTGTTTCTTGAGTTGTTGATATGATGTTTGACGTGAGCCTTTACTGCATAACATTCTTGCATCTTTTCCTTGTTATGTCTGTACATGGTACATGCTTTATTGCGAGGAGTTACTGTATATGGTTTTCATTGTGGAAGATGTGCTGTGATGAAGGAGGGGTCGCCTGATAGTTAAGTCACTAGACTGGAATTTAGGAGATCTGGTTCAGTCCTTGGTTCTGCCACAGACTTTGTGTGGAACCTTGGTCAAGTCACTTAATCTCTCTGCACCTTCTATAAAATTAGGATAATAACACTGTTGTTGTCTACCCTGTCTCTTTAGAGTGCAAGCTGTTCATGGCAGAGACTGTCTCTTACTATGTTTGTACAATGGCTAAACACAATGGGCCTTGGTTTAAGTTGGGCCTTCTTGGCACGTGCTATAATAATAATAATTGGTAATATATGTACCCTGCCTATGTACCTTACCATGAGTACTTTGGGTCCACGGTGAAAACAGTTCGTCCCTTCCCTTCTCTGTCAGAAAATAAAAGTGTTGAGCAGTTGCCAAGAAATGTGCAAAGATATAACTCTGGGGTGGGCAGCAAACATGAACATTAAAAATGCAAAGTGCAAATGGTTTCTAGTGCATGCTTTTCCCCTCCCCGAGTCTTTGATGGTCTAGGTAACTTTTTTTTTTTAAGGGGTTTCCATGGTTATTATGAAACCAAAGAAGATAATATCAACTGTGCTTTGTTCTGGGTCCTCCATGTGTAATGTACGCTTCAGGGTAAATAGACTTGCATGGTGGGTGACCTTTGGCAAAAAAATAAAAATAAGAAGTCGGATTCCCACCCACCCCCCACTAAGATGCAATCACTGCAATGATTCACTGATGTTACTGCAATATTATGAGTCAGGGACAGGGTACAAATATTTCTGTGTAATGCAGCTAAGGAGTTTATGGACCAGTCCCTCTCAATTCCTTTGTTCTTTTCATTTCCTGACAAAATGTCGTGGCCTTTGCACAAGGAAGCCAAGCCCACAGGAGTCAAGTATTGTTCATTTGAGGTGCCGTCATGAGAAATACAGACTTTCTTGTTATGGAGATGAATTGAATTCTCTCCTTGTATTATCGTTTGAATTAACGCTTTGTCTCTTCTGATGTCTGGCCTTTCTCACTGGAAACCATGTAGAACAGGCACAGACCAGCTCAGCTCATGAAAATATTTAGGCAGCTCAAGTAAATCTAACTAGATAAGTGCCTACTATGATGCAACCCTGATCTCAGCTGGGCCCTCTTGAGCATGGTTGCAACATGTATAAATACAATACAGTGTTGATGCTGTTTCTTCTACTGCTAATGTATTTCTTGGGCACAATACACTTATTATTGTGCAATATTGAGTCACCAGAATACTTGTCCTATGGACGTGTATCTCCATCTGTCTCCTTTCTCTCTCTCTTCACAGAGTAGGTTATGCACAAAGCCTGCAGTAGGGAGCTCCACAAAATGCATCTTCACCGCTTCATTGCTTAGTAGACATGCACATACTGGCTATCCATCTTAATGGGGTGCAGTATGCTTTCCCCTGAAAGCGTGGTCTGCTCTGCTGATGAGTAGAGCACATTGACTAGACTTCTGTCTGGCTCTTGTGTAGCCATTGTGGGGTGGATGCTCCTTATACCCTCCTGTCCCTACCCACAGTGCACCTGCACAAGGACCGGCACAATCTAGCATTGTATGTTTGGTTGGTGGTTTTCTGCAGGGACCTAGCTTTTGCTTAGGAGTGGAGCCCTTCAGAAGAAGAAAGAACCAGTTTCACTTCACATTGCCCTTTTGGGAATCAGTGTTAAGCACCGGTGTAAAGAGGTGCTAGAGGAAGCCATTTGCAGTGCATAATAAATTTTACTGGCCCTGCAAAACCCAGGAGCTATGCTACATGTTCTTGAAGTCCACCTATTGGCACCTTATCTGTTAACCGTTTACATATATACAGGCACAGAGCACTCCTGCAACAATTACCACCCCTTGGGGCTAGGTCTTAGTGGGCCCTTTAGCACATGGGTGCTTTCCTTCTTTGCAAAACACAGGTGATAATGATCAATGCTAAATAACAGCCAGCATGTTTGCTTTTTTAATTCCTTGCTTCCAATCTCTTCTCCATTTGGTTGAATACTCAGACTTCTCTTCAGCCATAGACACTAATTCTCTCCCTTTTGGGGCCATGCTACGCCTTTAAAGAGGAGACCTGGCCTCCACCCAGCCATAATGCTTTCTATGCCAGTGACAGCGGACCAGCATGCTGAGTCCTTCTGAGGCAGTTTCCCAGTGTGGTGAGGTGACCAAAGCTATGTAGTATCAGAGGGGTAGCCATGTTAGTCTGAATCTGTAAAAGCAGCAGAGAATCCTGTGGCACCTTATAGACTAACAGACGTTTTGGATCATGAGCTTTCGTGAGTGAATACCCACTTCGTCAGATGAATGTAGTGGAAATTTCCAGGGGCAGGTATATATATGCTAGCAGCAAGCTAGAGATAACGAGGTTAGTTCAATCAGGGAGGATGAGGCCCTGTTCTAGCAGTTGAGGTGTGAAAACCAAGGGAGGAGAAACTGGTTCTGTAGTTGGCAAGCCATTCACAGTCTTTGTTCAACCCTGAGCTGATGGTGTCAAATTTGCAGATGAATTGAAGCTCAGCAGTTTCTCTTTGAAGTCTGGTCCTGAAGTTTTTTTTTTTGCTGCAGGATGGCCACCTTAAGGTCTGCTATAGTGTGGCCAGGGAGGTTGAAGTGCTCTCCTACAGGTTTTTGTATATTGCCATTCCTAATATCTGATTTGTGTCCATTTATCCTTTTTCCGTAGAGACTGTCCAGTTTGGCCGATGTACATAGCAGAGGGGCATTGCTGGCATATGATGGCGTATATTACATTGGTGGACGTGCAGGTGAATGAACCGGTGATGGTGTGGCTGATCTGGTTAGGTCCTGTGATGGTGTCGCCGGTGTAGATATGTGGGCAGAGTTGGCATCGGGGTTTGTTGCATGGATTGGTTCCTGAGCTAGAGCTACTATGGTGCGGTGTGCAGTTGCTGGTGAGAATACGTTTCAGGTTGGCAGGTTGTCTGTGGGCAAGGATTGGCCTGCCACCCAAGGCCTGTGAAAGTGTGGGATCATTGTCCAGGATGGGTTGTAGATCCCTGATGATGCGTTGGAGGGGTTTTAGCTGGGGGCTGTATGTGATGGCCAGTGGAGTCCTGTTGGTTTCTTTCTTGGGTTTGTCTTGCAGTAGGAGGCTTCTGGGTACACGTCTGGCTCTGTTGATCTGTTTCCTTATTTCCTCGTGCGGGTATTGTAGTTTTGAGAATGCTTGGTGGAGATTTTGTAGGTGTTGGTCTCTGTCTGAGGGGTTAGAGCAGATGCGGTTGTACCTCAGTGCTTGGCTGTAGACAATGGATCGTGTGATGTGCCCGGGATGGAAGCTGGAGGCATGAAGGTAGGCATAGCGGTCGGTAGGTTTTCGATATAGGGTGGTGTTAATGTGACCATCACTTATTTGCACCGTGGTGTCTAGAAAGTGGACCTCCCGTGTAGATTGGTCCAGGCTGAGGTTGATGGTGGGGTGGAAGCTGTTGAAATCGTGGTGGAATTTTTCCAGAGTCTCCTTCCCATGGGTCCAGATGATGAAGATGTCATCAATGTAGCGTAGGTAGAGAAGGGGCGTGAGTGGACGAGAGCTGAGGAAGCGTTGTTCCAGGTCAGCCATAAAAATATTGGCATATTGTGGGGCCATGCGGGTGCCCATAGCAGTGCCACTGATCTGGAGATATATATTGTCATCAAATTTGAAATAGTTGTGTGTGAGTATAAAGGCACAGAGCTCAGCAGCCAGTTGTGCTGTGGCATCATCAGGGATACTGTTCCTGACAGCTTGTATTCCATCTGTGTGTGGGATGTTTGTGTAGAGAGCCTCTACATCCATGGTGGCTAGGATGGTGTTTTCTGGGAGGTGACCAATGCATTGTAGTTTCCTCAGGAAATCAGTGGTGTCACGGAGATAGCTGGGAGTGCTGGTGGCATAGGGTCTGAGTAGAGAGTCCACATATCCAGACAGTCCTTCAGTGAGAGTGCCAATGCCCGAGATGATGGGGGCGTCCAGGATTTCCGGGTTTGTGGATCTTGGGTAGTAGATAGAATAAGCCTGGTCGGGGCTCTAAGGGTATGCCTTGGTTTTCACACCTCAACTGCTAGAACAGGGCCTCATCCTCCCTGATTGAACTAACCTCGTTATCTCTAGCTTGCTTGCTAGCATATATATACCTGCCCCTGGAAATTTCCACTACGTTCATCTGACGAAGTGGGTATTCACCCACCAAAGCTCAAGGCTATGTACGCGCAGCAGCTTATGTGGGTATAAGTTATGTCACTCAGGGGTGTGAATCCGCCATCCTCCTGAGCGATGTAAGTTCCACGGATCGAAGTGCCGGTATGGCCAACTCTCCCGCTGACATAGCTACTGCTGGTCATGGGGCCTGGAGTGATTAAGTCGACGAGAGAGCTCTTTCCGATTGGCTGAGAGCATCTGCACTAGCAGCGCTGCAATGGTGTAGCTGCACCACTGTAAGCTCTGTAGTGTAGCCATAGCCTCAGTTATGGATGTCTGAATGACAGGTCTGTTTGACTCAAGAAGGAGCGCTGCCTGTGCCAATTATTTACCTTGTCTCCCTTCACTGACTGGAAGGTAGAAGTAAACGTTGGCCATGCAGTATATAGCTTTTCTGGACTGACAGTATAAAATATCACTAAAAGGATGAATGCTGAATCACAGGCCCAGCTGCTTCCTTTCCCCAGGGGTGCTCAAACTCCCACCCCCGCTCAGCCTCAGGCCCCACCCCACCCCATCTGTTCCCATTCCAACTCTTTCCGCCCCCATCCCACCTCTTCCCACCCACTTCTGCCCCCTCCCTTGAGTGCACCCCATCCCTACCCCTCCCTCTCCCTCCCAGCGCCTCCTGCATGCCGTGGAACTACTGATAGTGGTAGGCGGAAGGCGGAAGGCGCTGGGAAGGAGGGGGAGGAGTTGATCGACGGGGCCACCGGTGGGCAGGAGGCACTGGAGGGAGGACGGGGGACAGCTGGCTCCCAGTGGGTGTTAAGCACCCACTAATTTTTTTCAATGGGTGCTCCAGCCCTGCAACACTCACAGAGTCAGTGCCTATGTGCTGAATGATTCAATATTTTAACCAAGCTAAAAAACAAAAAAACAGTCTTAACAGTTAGGTGCATGTAGGTCTGAAGGAGATGAAAGCCACCTGCCAAGTATATTGTTGTTTAATTTTGTTTCTTTTAAAGCCTTGCATTATTAAGCAGGAGTAAATGGCTTGGTTAAGAAAATTCAAGGCACCTACTAATTCTCCATTAAAACTGGCTACTGGCTGGGGTTTATAGATCCAAATGGCCTCGGTCATTTAGTAACAGAAGTTTTCTTTCTGTATATCACCATATTCTAGCGCTGCAATGGACCCTGGGGCAGTTGAAAATTGGTTTCTGCTACTGAATAACTAAGGGCCTGAGCCAAAGCTCATTGAAGTTAAAGAGAAACCCTGAAGTGTACATCCCTCCTTAAAACTCACCCTTCTAGTGATGCCTACAAAAAACATGACAATGGTTAAGCTGCTGATATGCCGAAGCCACTGCCTATCATGCTGACCAGTATCGTCTCATTGTTTCCTTGTACTCCCTTGTTGGTCTGTCTGTATCTGTCTTTTCTCTCTTCTCTTATAAAGTAACTCCTCACTTAATGTCCTCCCACTTAACGTTGTTTCAAAGTTGTGTTGCTGCTCCATTAGGGAACATACTCGTTTAAAGTTGTGCAATGCTTCTTATAACGTCATTTGGCTGACTTTACAAGGGAGCATTGCACAAGTTCCCCTTCTCCGCCTCCTCCTCCCTCCCTCCCAGTGCTTTCTCCGCTGCCAAACAGCTGTTTGGTGGCGCTTAGGACTTTCTGGGAGGGAGGGAGGGAGAGAGGGAGCAGGGAAGCTGCTATCCCTTCCCCCAGCAGGCAGGGCCACTCGGAACTCAGGGGCTGCAGGTCCTTGGGCTAAGGGGGGCCCCAGGGCCCTGGCCTGCAGCTCTAAAGCCCCTTTCAGAATGTGGCCCTGCAACCACGGGCCGGAGGACTCAGGAAGAGCAAGGGCAGCCACGCAGCCAGTGGCTGGAGAGAAGCAGCACTTTCCCTTTCAAAGCCTGCCAGAGAAGCCCTGCAGCCCCTAAAGCCCCTGTGTTCTGAGTGGCCCTTCCAGCCGGGGAGGGCAGCTCCCAGAATCATGGCCATGGGGGCAGTGCCATGCTGCCCAGAGCCACCTGCACACCCCCTGCACCAAACAGGAGCTGCCCCAGGTAAGTGCTCTGCACCTCCTGCCTGCCCCAGCCCTGAGACTCCTCCCTGACCCCCACCCTGAGCACCCTCCCACACCCTAACTTCCTCCCAGACCCCACACCTCCACTCTGAGCGCCCTTCTGCACCCTAACTTCCTCTCAGACCCCCCAACCATCCCCCCGCCCTTGAGTGCATAGCTGTAGCCCCACAGAAGAAAATTGGTGGGGTGCCAAGCACCCACCGCCATGCACCCGCCTCTTCTGCCTCCAACTCACGGCCACCCATCCTCCGTGAGTGCCCACCTGTGTCCTGCTCTCGCTCCCTTTCCAGTCACTTGCACGCACGAACAGGATTTTTTGCAGGGATGGTGGGGGAGGAAGGGGAACATGGCTGTGCTGGGGAAGAAAGCAGAGCCAGGGCAGGGATCTGTGGAAGGATCCAATGAGGGCAGGGAGGCGGGCAGGGTTGGGGCGGGGAATTTGGGAAAAGACGTTTGGAATAAGGGAGGGCAGGGGTAAGAGCGGGTGGGGCTGGGGGGGGGGCGTGAGCTCCCACTGGCACCGGAGAAAGTTGGCACCTTTGCCTGAGCGCCCTCCGACACCCTAACTCCCTCCCAGACCCTGCACTCCCAGCCCTGCACCCCAGGGGTAAGCCAGGGGCACCTCCCCACCACAAGGGGGAGGGATAGCTCAGTGGTTTGAGCATTGGCCTGCTAAACCCAGGGGACCACTCAGGGATCTGGGGCAAAAAATCAGTACTTGGTCCTTCTAGTGAAGGCAGGGGGCTGGACTCAATGACCTTTCAAGGTCCCTTCCAGTTCT
This sequence comes from Chelonoidis abingdonii, assembly GCF_003597395.2. Taxonomy (NCBI): domain Eukaryota; kingdom Metazoa; phylum Chordata; order Testudines; family Testudinidae; genus Chelonoidis; species Chelonoidis abingdonii. The sequence continues at coordinate 13,605,326 of NC_133777.1, forward strand.
AGGAGATAGGTATATTTCCAATTATTATTTAGTACCATCTGCCCTCCAAAATTTTCTTGGAACCTAACTCCCCGCATTTATATTAAATTTTATGGGAAAATTTGGATTTGTTTAACATCGTTTCACTTAAAGTTGCATTTTTCAAGAATATAACTTACAATGTTAAGTGAGGAGTTACTGTACTTGGATTGTAAACTCTCTGGGGCAGGAAGTGTCTTTTTGTTCAGTGTTTGTACAGCACCTAGCGCAGTGGGGTCCTGATCCAGGTCCTGGGCTCCTAGGCACTAGGATAATGCAATTCAATGATCATAATACGGTAATTAATAATAATGGACCTTTGCTTGTAGGGATTGATGTTGCAAGGTGCAGAGCATCACTGTGAGATTGCTGGGTTCCCTCATCGCCATTGCAGATAGTGAGAGTTGAGGCTGTTCTACACTTCACACGAGGGCTCGATTGCTTGCAGAATCAAGCCTTAAAAGCAAAGATCAATGTTCTTCAGAGCTTCTGTAACCTTCACACTAGGTGAGGTCACAAATATTTTCTATTTGCTTGAACCGATAAGGACCGGTGTTACATTCCGACCATCGTAAAGAAACACTCTCGTGAATACAACAAGTACTGTAGAAAATGAAGTGGAAATTGTCATAATTTAAAAAATCATCTGTGTTGTAATAGGTGTATTTTTAGTATTTAATACTATGTATTATTATAATAGTATATAATACTACATCAGGGGGGCCCTGATTGCTACCTCATTGCACATAATAAATAAATCATCAATCAAAATAATAACACGTGAGGAAAGAGGTAGCAAATACTAAAATGCTTCAAAGACAGCAAATCAAAATTGGGAAGGTTAAAAAGAAAGCATTTGGAAAGAAGCATTAAAAGGATAAACATCAAAGAAGGAACAAAAGGACATGGAGAGAAATAAATTAAAAGTACGAAACGTTTTATAATGAGATCATGAAAATAAAGGACATGACTAATTAAAGACACAAGGGAAGAACAAAGAATATGAGATGCTAACTTTGAGTATCATTTGCATAAGTGCACATGGTCAACAGCAAACACTGGCTTTGTACTTCCTATTCTATTTTCTCATATATTGCTTGTGATTCCTTAAAATAGGAGAGAATTAAAGGTTCCATACTGTGCCTTACACCTCTGGTATCTTAGGCCTGGTCTACACTGGGGGCGAGCTAAGTCGGTTTAAGTTATGCAACTTCAGCTATGAAAATAACGTAGCTAAAGTCGACGTTCTTAGATCTACTTACTATGGTGTCTTCACTGCAGTAGGTTGACTGCTGCCGCTCCCACGTCAACTCTGCCTACGCTTCTCGCTCCAGTGGAGTCCCATAGTCGACGGGCGAGCGCTCAGTGGTCGATTATTGTGTCTTCACTAGATGTGATAAATCGACCCCTGGTGCATTGATCACTCCAGAGGTAAGTGTAAACATGCCCTTAGAGTAAAAATATGTCTATTATACAGCAACACAACTATGGCAGTGCAACAATGCTGTAGTGTAGACACTCCATATGTTAACAGAAGGGTTTTTTCCATCTAAGTAGTTATCTACCTCTCAGAGAGGCAGTAGCTAGTTTGACAGAAGGATTCTCCTGTCAACCTGGTTGTGTTTGTGTGTGGGCTCAATCAACCTAACTGCATTATTCTGGGTGCAAAATTGTTCACAGCCCCAAGTGACATAGCTAAGTCGACCTAAGTTTTAGGTGTAGACTGGGTCTAAGTCTACACTACAATCAGATGTGTGACTACAGCAAGTGTAGATGTACCTGAGCTAGTGCTGATTAATGATCCAACTTGCAGTAAAGCTGCAGCACATGGAACCCTAGGCATGTACTTGAGCATTTAGCCCATGTTGCCACCTGTGGTGCTGCAGCTTCAGTGCTATTGTTATTTGAGCTGGAACATGGCTCCAGGTTGGGGCAACTCCTAGATTCCCTGCAGCTGCTTTGGGTGCACTGGTTATCCAGGGCCGTGCGGGTGGCACCCTGGGGCTGGAGCCTGCAGGCAGTGTAGTCAAGCTTGGGGTGATTATCTCTCCTGTTTGCCTGTGGGAAAGGGCTGGTACAAGTGCTGCTGAGCTGCCCTGGGCGAGCTGGAGGGGCTGGGCCGGACACTGCCTGGAGCCTGCAGGGGATCTTGCCCTGCCTCCTCCAGTTAGTGCAGCCTGTCCTGGGGCAGCAGTGAGAGGGCGTCGTGTCTCCAGCCCCCACTACCCTTGGACTATGCTCTCAGGACCTGCAGCTAAGGGCTCCCTCTGGGGAGTGAAACCATACAGAACAATGCAAAGTGTTTCTTGGTATTAGGATAGGATTTGGGAGGTTCTTGCAGCAGTAGTACTTAAAGAATGGGTGAAGGTAGGTTGGAGGCTGTCCAAGAGAGGGAAGGGATAGGGCCAGTGGCAGAGGTTCCATCAAGGTACAGCTTCTCCAGTCCCCTAGCCACATGGAGTTGTGTAAAGGCTGTAGCAACTTTCCCGTCAATAGTTTCCTTGACTCTGTGGACCCAGGAAAAGAAGATGGGCATTGGCAGATCCAATTCTTCAGCTGCTCTAAATGTGCAATTCCCACTGAAGTTCAGTGCACAGAGTGTAGCATTGACCTAGGAAACTGCATACAATAGGTGTAGCAGGTGTATGACAGATGCACAGAGGTACCCCAGGGTGGACACATTATGGAATCAGCACAGATATCACAGAACTTACATGATTGCCCACCTGCTTTTATATTATAAACCTGGGACAAAATGGGACTATAGTGTTCACCAGATCTTAGTCCCAGAACCTTTTTCTCTTAAAGAACTTCAATGAAAAGAGCCAAAGACCCTCTGTGCATAACCAAACATTTTGGTTTATTCCTGGAGACGAGCACTTTTTAAAACACCCGTGTGGGGGTAAGAGCATTATAAGGTACTGAAATACAAATGGCTGCACCCAAGAGGAAAACGCTGGCACTCTGCATTCCCTGGTTTAGTGGTAGCTTCTTTTCCTGTATGAAATGTATTGAGATCATGTTCATCTGCAGCAGCATTTTGTCCCCTACTCATTCATAGCAATAGTGAGAAGCTAGCTAGGATTGTTATCACACTTCTGTTAGTACCACAGGGTAGGCACTATCTAAAGTAATGTAGTCCTTCACTTGTTGGAACCTGATAACCAGAAGGGCTGAGAAACAGAAGGAAGAAGGAGAAGGAGAGGAGAAAGGACTGCTGCTTAGAAAAGCAGGAGGGACGGCAAAATGTTCTTCATTCTAATTAATGGAATGATCTCTGGAAAATTATTTTATCCAAAACTTTTCTCTTCAGGTCCTAGCACTCAAGGGACAGGTAGATATTCTGACTGCTATAAACCCAATTCTCCAGCTGCTGTAACTCCATATGGAATAATGCTGAAAGTCAGAGAATTTGCCCAATGTGTTAAATATGTACATTGGCAGTATATATGGGGCCTAAGTTGTATGTGTATTTAGTCTTCTTGATTCTCTCTCTCTCTCTTACACACACACACACACACACACACACACACACACACACACACACACACACACACACACACACACACACAGAGTCCCTGATGTAGAGAGAGAAAGCTTTCCAGCATGAACATATGCAAACCATATTTCTTCAGCAATAATCTCCCATGAAAGTTAAAGCTCTAAATGACATTGGCGATAAATCAGAGTATCGGTATTGCAATAATTTAGGAATATGCTGTAGGTCTAGAAGGCCTATCTACTGACTACCAGTAGTAAAATTACAGGAAAGAGGGTGTGCCAGCAGTCAAAGTCTGCAGCTAGAAATCTAGAATTCCTGGGTTTAATTTCAGCTCTGCCATGCCTGGGTGACCATGTCAATGTCACTTAATTTCTCCGTACTTCTGTTTGTAAAATTAATACAATATGTAGTGTATATATAGGAGAGCTGAGAGAATAAATTACAATAAGAGAGGCCATATTGCCCTGGTATTTCTGCAGTTCATTTATGTCAGTGTTCTCTTCGTATGTGTACTTTAAAGCATCCCTAGAGTAAATGGACACGGGTCCTTTTTAGAGCCCAATTAAGAAACCCTTACTCAAATCAGTGAAGCTAGCGGGATCTCTTGTGTGAGTAGCTGCTCTTCAGTATCGATAAGGGTTTCACAGCCTTGCCCCTAATGTTTATAAATCCAAATAAAATAAATGAAAATAAATAATAGCCTGGCCCTTCAAATGTCCTTGAACATTTTTTAAATTGCATATTTAATCATATCATCTGCTTATCTACACAAATGTGTGTATACATACACACAGAGCAGTGTTACTCGATGCTTAGTCCATGTACACGTCTGGACAATAGCCAGACCGGTAAATAACTGACTGCTTTGCTTTTGCTTGGAAATACAACAGCTGTACTGTATGTAGAAAAGAGTTTAAAACATAACTGTTTGCAAGCACCATGCTGGCCTTTAAACAGAGTAAAGAGCAGATACAAAGTAATGTTTAGTTAGTATATGCAGATTAAACATGTCTCTACAGGCTGGAAATTCACAAGCTTGTTTAGTGGAACTGTGAACTGAACAGTAAGTTTCACAAATAGAAATTCTGATAGCACTTTAAGCACTGTCTTCATGTTCAGTCACTCTTACTGCAGTGATCTGTAAAAATCCCTTTTATAGATACTTCTGTAACATAGTCTTTCTTTCTAATCTGAAAATGTGTAATACCACTAATTCTCACCCTAACCCTTTCAGGGAGGTAAGTATTTCTATACCTATTTTACAGTGGGGAAATTGAGAGACAAAGAAGTTAAGTCACTTGGTCAGGGTTACACAGCAAGTCACTGGCAAACTCAAACTCCTGATTGCTAGTCTCCTGCCCTAATCACTAGTTCACACTCTTTCCCATTTATAAATCACTACAGTACAGCAATTCAGCAATATAGTTAAAGGCCAAATTCTATTCTCAGTTAACTCCAGAATAAATTCAGAGTAATTCCACTGCGCTGCATAACTCCAGATTAACAGCAGTGCAACCAAGAGAAGGATTTGGGCCTAAGAGGTTAATTAAAGTGTTATCCCAAATTGTACATCTTCCAATGTGTTTGCCCTCTGTGCAGCAGCTGTGTGTCTTTTATGTAAGCCATCCTGACAATTGGTATTTGTAAGTTGTTGCAATAAAAACATTTTCTCCGCTTGCCCATCTCCTAATACAAAGCTAAGGCTTTACTTTCCATGTCACATTTCTGTTGTAGTGTTCAACACAGTGTTAATATGATCTTGTTTCCATTTAAGAATATTGCACACACATTCCGAAACAATTCTTAGGAAACAAAGTTTTTGCCAAATAATCCAAAATACTGTTTTTAGAGGAGTCAGTTTATGTGTATGCTGTAATTTCAATATAGTATATTTTGATTCAATAGGTTAATCTGGTTTTAAAAAAATCCCAAAACAAACCCTCCACATTTTTCCTTAGGATAGAGTGCTGAAAAAAGACCTTTGAAACACCACAAATGTGCAGTGATGGGCCATGTTGGAGAAACCAATATTATATCTTTCATCATTTGTCTAGTATGCTAAACCTCTACTTTAGCAACACACGGTAGTGCAGCAAAGTGAGTCATGCATTCTTCAGTGTAATTACCACGCACTGCAAAACCAAGGCTGCAGCAGTCTAAACCTTTTCCTGTCTGTTCTCTTTCCTTCTATGTTCTTTTCAAAGAACATATGCCTTGCAGAAAAGCTAGTATTGCATCACTGACACAACACTGTTCAGAGCAGACATGATTCAAAAATGTATTATGACTAAAATTAAATAAGCAAAACCTACTTTGCATAGGAACTGCCTTATAGAGGAGCCTTCCAATAAGCACTGCCGTATAGAAAACGTTTATCCAGCTGGTATCTGTAGTTTAGTAATGCAACCTGGTATAGATTACCTCTGCAAAGTCAAGGAAATTGGTTTGACAGATCTGAGTAAGTGGTACAAGAACATTGCTTTTAATATGCATTTGAATTTTCCAATGAATTTTGTTTGGATAAGTTTTCTACTCCTATGTTTTTTTCCACATATATTCTAGAAAACAAGCTTTACTTAGGTGAATGCACATGACAAACTAGTTTTAAACTCTTGTGCTCATGTATTCATTGAACAACCAATCCAGCAAAGTGCTTAAAATATGAGATTACAAGAGTAATCTCATTAATTTCTCTTGGCAGAAGCAAGCCATATGCATGTATCATGAATCACACAGCTAACTAACCGCAGTACAAATTGCAAACTGTGAATTTTACACTTAAAGATCTCACTTCAATTCATATTGATTCAGATTCATCAAATTCATATTATTATTGGCTAGTTAAATAAATCATCCAACCAGGGGACAGAAACAACACTGCATGACTTATGTACATAACCCAAACCGATGTGGATTTCAAATGATGTATATGAGGGAACAGAAACAATACCATTTGACTTGTGTAACTAATCAATGACAATGCAAATTGTGATGGGGCAAGGCCAGATGGCTACAGTAAAGTACTGAGAAACAGATATGTTAGCCCCAGGCTAAACAAATCTCTACTACCCTGGTAACCAAATGGCAGTTGCTCCAGGTTAATCAAGGCACCTGGAGCCAATTAAGATCTTTCTAGAAGGCAGTAGAGATAGCTACTCTAATTAGAACACCTGCAGCCAATCAAGGCAGGCTAATCAGGGCACCTGGGTTTAAAAAGGAGCTCACTCCAGTCAGGCAGGGAGGAGCCAGAGGAGAAGGAGCGTGTGTGAGGAGCTGGGAGCAAGAAGGCAAGGAGCTGAGAGTGAGAGGGTGTACTGTTGGAGGACTGGGGAGTACAAGCGTTATCAGACACCAGGAGGAAGGTCCTGTGGTGAGGATAAAGAAGGTGTTTGGAGGAGGCCATGGGGAAGTAGCCCAGGGAGTTGTAGCTGTCATGCAGCTGTTACAGGAGGCACTATAGACAGCTGCGATCCACAGGGCCCTGGACTGGAACCCGGAGTAGAGGGTGGGCCCAGGTTCCCCCCCAAACCTCCCAACTCCTGATCAGACACAGGAGGAGCTGACTCAGACTGTGGATTCCACAAGATGGGAAGATCACTGAGGTGAACAAATCCGCCAATAAGCGCAGGACCCACCAAGGTAGAGGAGGAACTTTGTCAAAAAATATGAAATATTTATAATTAAATGTTTGCAAACTCTCTGTGGAACAGCAATTATTTGTGGAAAACATTTGTGGAAGGTTTTAAAAGTATTTCATATTTTTTTTCAGTTTTTTTCTGGACAATACAGAAAAAGAGGCAAAATATATTAAAAAAAAAAGTATTTGGCCACCAATAGCATTTGAGGATCATTTGCAAAAAAACAAGTTTCACAGGTGGCTTGCCATTAATGATATCAAAAAAGATTAGTCTCCTAATTTGGGTATATTCACAATTATTGCAAGTAGGATATCTGAGGACCACTCATTCACAGCTGGGATATTGTATATTTCAATTCCCATCTGCAGATAAAGGTTGGCAGTCATAAGTAATATTGTAGTATAAGACATACCACATTATGTACATGCTCTGTATTTCTGGAAATGTCCCTTCTTCTCTTTTCCATTCAATGATTCTATCACCTTATTTCAGTTAGGAAAGTTTTAATGAGGAAAATAGTGTACCATGATCTGATTTAGAGTCCAGTTCAGCTAACACTTCTGCACTACTTATATGAGTATCATTTTGCCCATTCAACAGACTTACTAATGTGAGTAAGTTTATGCACATGCAGAATGGGACACTTTTAGTCCAACTTTTCCTATATTCCAGTTACATTACTTACAAACCTTGAAAGGCCACTACTTCTTCTATGTAAGTGAATTCTCTAATCTGAATTGTCTGACGCATTCCCAGAGGAGTGCCATTTTTGTACCTTCCAAAGCTGTCTTTTAGGGAATATACAATGGAGACTTGTTAATTTCACATGCACTCTGAGATGTGTCCACGTGAGTCGATTTCTGTCAACATCTTGAAATGGACTGTGTTTTAGGAGCAATTGAAGGAGTGGTGATTGCAGCAGCTAATGCTGAGATGCAACATTGTCTCTAATGGTTCTGTTATCCTGTGTCAGTGCTCTCCCTTTGCTCAGAGGTTGAGTCAAAAGTTCAATATATCAAGAGTATTGTTCCTCAGGTCCTGGAGATGTGGAAGCTGAAATCTTGTCCTTAACGTAATCTCTATATATGGAGGAAGGAATATGGCTTCTCAGGGGCTTCTATTATATTTTTGTATAACTCCATAGATGTGCATGGAGTTCAAAGCACAAGTAAAAGCAGTTTCCCCTGTCCAAAAGTTTACTATCCAGATGCTGGTATAGCAGGAGGAGATAACACATGTAGAAGATAAGGAAGGGGTGGGATGACAGAGAGAACAATGTGAAAACAGAGTAATCTGGGAGGCTAGTGTATTCATCTTGGCGTTTCCAACTTCCCTTTTTTTTTTGGTAAGTTTGTATTAGTTGTTTTGATTGCAGCCAAAGCTTATATGAAAGCTTAAAGAGGAGGCTTTGAGAAGGGACTTAGATGAAATGGCTGAGGCATGGTAGACTGAGTCAGGCAGGATTATCCAGACCTAGGGCCACTGAACAGGATGGCTTGCCCTTGGGCTGGAGAACCTGGGTCTAAGCCAACCCCGATTACAAGATGAGACCTATCTGAGGGGAGTCAGGGACTTCAGTATTAAAGGTAGCAGGAAGTTGCAGGATGGGGTGGGTGGTTGAGAGAAGCAGCTGAGACTGCAGAGGCAGAAGGCCTGGCAATAAGCTAGAGAAGCCCAGGAGACTGTGTGGAGCTGGAGCTGATGAAAGACTTTGTGTTTGTTTGGGACTCTTGAGTTCTGTTTTTGAATCTCTGTTGCCAGCCTAGTAAAGACTGAATTAAAGCATTGTGAGCTGAGAAGACAACTGGACACTTTGTGAGTTCTTAAAGGGCCCCTTAAAGGGGAAATAGTGGTGGGTGGTAGCTATGCTTACTGCAATTATAATGGTTGCCCTATGGGTGGAAGAACAATCTAAATGCTGCATTACTTACAGTTGGTCGATTAATGTCAAATGCAATTACATGGGACCCTTATACTCTGAGGACTCGATCTTACAAGGTGTTGAGAATTGGCCCCTGTACTACGGAGTGGAGTGATACCACTCTTCCTGCTGGGGCAGAAACAAAAGAGCCCAGAACAGGACAGTGCGAGGCTACAGCCAGAGAGCAGCAGGAAGTGTTGTTACCTTATTTTTGCATATGGTCTCCATTCTTGATAAAGGGTTTATCCTAAAACTGGTTTGTTTGTCAGTAAGATATGACAGCCCCAATCCAGCAAGCACTTGCATATGCGAATGGTCTTGTTAGTTTCAATGAAACTACTTATGCTTAAAAATAAGCGAGTGTTGAAGAGCTTTGCTGGATTGGGGTCTGAGTGCTTACCACCTTGCAGGACTGGAGTTTAGCTTTGTACCCTATATACCCCATACTACGTTTTTGTTTCATTACCTCTTTGCATGTGTTCTTTGTGTTGTGACTTCAGATAAATGCATACAGGTAATGCATAAAAATGGAAACAATACATCCTCCACAGAAAAAGTGCTCAGCCCAGAGAGAAGTTGACCCATTAACCCATTTATCAATAACAATAACTCTGAAAAAGAGTTATTGCAGTATGCAGCCATGAAGCCTTGAGGACAGTGAAACATGGAAATTATTGACACTGCATAATATGAGAATGCTCTTTGGGAGTGGGGGAAGTATATCATTTCAAGGTGGCTGATGCACATGAGTTACTAAAGCCATGCAGTAGGAACCCTAATGGTATTGTTGGTCCATATGAAGTTACTACCTCTGCACAATTGCTATTTTCTGTAACATGGTTTATTTTATATATCTTTTTCAAGTACCTAAAAGTACTTTGATTTAGAGCTAGACAACTCCATTTGGGAAAATTAGAAGGTACATGGAGATGTAGGCCATGCAGTTGCTGGGGTTCCTGGGAAGAATTCTGAATAATTTCCCCAGAATTTCTTGGGGAAATTCCCAGGCTGTGTTGCTTGAACAGTTTTCCCTTGGAAAATGCAGTCAAAATCAAAATTCTTTACATAAACATATTGATTTCAATGAAATTTTTGGTAAGAAAATTGGAACAAATTGTTTTGACTTAGTCATTTTTTTTTTAATAATGGCAAAACACATTGTTTTGATCATGTTGAAACATTCTGTTGGGATAAGGTAAAAAACATAGATGCCTACTCCATGGATGCTCCAGGCCCACCAGCAGCCAGCTTCCGCTCTCCCCCACCCCGTGCCTCCCACCCGCCATGATCAGCTGTTCAGTGATATACAGGAGGTATTGGAGGGGTGGGGGACTTGTGGTAATGAGGTGCATTCGTGGGAAGGGGCAGAACTGGGTGGGAAGAGGCAGGGTGAGGATGGGGGCTTGAGAGAAGGGGTGGGGTGGAGGCCAGACCTGGGGCAGGAAGAGGCTGGCACATAATAAATGGGAGGTGGGGGAAGGGGCTGGGGCCTGGAGTGGTAAAAAATGTTTCATTTTGACTTTATCATTTTGATTCATTACGTTTAGGGTAATATTTTATGTACTATAATAATCTTTCAACGTTAGCGAAATGAAATGTTTTGCTGTTTTGGAATAAAAAATGTTTGGAATTCAGATTCTGGGAAATTCTGACTTCTTCTAATTCAATTCCAAACCCAATTTTGAAATGTCAGAATTGCCTGCAGAACATTTTCCAGTCAGCTCTACCTAGAACCCATGTGGGGTGCAAGAAAGGAATAGGGATTAGGTGATTGGGATTCCAAGGGAGATGGAATTCTTTGGCCTATCCCTGCATACCTTTGGCCTACCCCTGCATACCTAGCCATACAATGGCTCTCACTACAGGCAAAAGGCCTGCACATGTTGTATTACTTAGATTTCATCTAAAAAACCCAAAAGTTGTTTAATTTGTGAGAGACCACAACCACCTCTGTTTTGTTAGCAATAAGCGATGAGGCAGGCAGAACTGGCCGCCTGGCCTCCAGCTTGCATTCCTGATCTCCATGTGTCAAACCAAATTTGGTTCCTCCTGACACCTGATGTTCTTTCTCCAGTCCCACTCATCATACAACCACCTCAGTCCACCCAATTTGGCTTCAGTTTTTCTAATTTACAAAAAAACCTCAACACGCAGTTGTTGAGGCTGAAAGCTCTACCCTGGTGGGCTCTGAGGATAGCTGTATCCAGATTCCTACAGCTTGTGGGCTGAAAACCCCATCAGAACACCAGTAAGGATGTGTAAGGAAAATGTGGGGAATCTGGGAAGCTCCCCCTAAGAAAACTGTACTAGTTTTTTTCTTTTGTTTTTGTTTTTTCCAGTGAAAGACCCATTAAGCCCAGTGTCAGTACAGAGCAAATTAGGAAGGCCAGGTTACAAACCCAGAAATAAAGAAGGCATGTGGGGAGGGATAGCTCAGTGGTTTGAGCATTGGCCTGCTAAACCCAGGGCTGTGATTTTAATCCTTGAGGGGGCTAGTTGGGGATTGGTCCTGCCTTGAGCAGGGGGCTGGACTAGATGACCTCCTGGGGTCCCTGCCAACCCTGATATTCTATGATTTACCAACTATAATTAAAACTAATCAGTCAGATTCTGAGCCCATTATTCATATTTAGAGCTAGTTGAAAACTTTTAAACAGTTTTCTGTCGGAAAATGCTGATTTGACTAAAAAGAATTATTTCACAGGAACAAGGATTTCATCAAAAATTTGGCAAGAAATTTGTTTCAGTTAGATCATAATACTTCATTTCCATTTGATCATCTTTAATATTGTATTGTATTAAAATGTCAAAACAATAAAGTGGAACAAAAATGTTTCAATAAGGGTGAAACAAAATATTTTTAGAATATTTCATTTTGTGAAGAACACTGAGACTTCGACTTTTCAACCCAACTGGAAACCAAACCACATTTCAAAATCTCAGAATATAGACTCTGTTTATATGCATGAGCAGTGTGTGTGTGTGTGTGTGTGTACTACTCCCCTTTCTTATTTTAGAAGCATAGTGGGCAACTTTCATGATACGTGGACTGACCTTTGTTGCAGTTTTGATCACACCTCTGTGGCAACAGAGCAAACTCACAGGGGTAGCAAGCTAGCTATATTTATACTCCCAGAAGGTTTGGTGCAGTTGTCACAACTTGTCAGTGGTCTGAACGGTTCACGGTCTGTGTAATGATACATTGCTGTTACACTGCCTGGCACATTTAGAGTGAAACAGACTGGTTGTGACTGTTGTGCAGTAATCAAATACACAAAAGCAGCTACTTCCTTTATCTTTAATAATGACTATCATATTAACCATAAGTAATAATGGTAGTTTAACCTTTACTTTTTTCTCTCTCTCTCTTTTTTGCCATCGCCTACAATAAAATAAATTGCGTATTTGGTTTAATTTCCTTTCTTTCTTCCACTCTGCAACTTTTCAAATGCTCTTCAGTTTTAGACTAGTTAGAAGGCAGCAGAACTACAGAGTTTCATGATTATTTTTGCAAAGTTGGAGAAGATTTGAAAAGTTGCAGAGTGGCAGTGAGGTGTGGGAAGGAAAATGACAAAGCCCAACAACCTTGGAGGTTATTCATTGTTTTGCAATCAGTGGCAAAAAGGGTCGGGGGAGGAGACAAGAGGAGCAAAGGCAGAAAAACAAATATTCAAAATTTAGATATTTTAACAATGCAAACTTTTTCCAAAAGTGTTTTGTGAAAAAATAGGGAAAAAAAGAAGAAATTATTCCAGTTTGAGTCCTATGAAACAGAAACAATTAAAAAAATGTCTGCAAAACTGTTTTTCTTTTTTTTTTACCTACTCTGTGTGACATAAAACAAATTGGCTCACCCCAGTTATCTATATTTCAATCAGTTGTTAAATAGGAGCTGTGAGGTGAAGTGGGGAGGAGAGGAGTGAGCAAATGATTTAAAACCTAGATTTTAATTCTTTGTCAACTGAAAGTCTCCATCAGAACTAGGATCTTGAGCTGCTAAACCATGAACTACAGGTGATTTTTTTTTTTTGTCATTCCTTTTTGGTATAATCAAAATCAGGAGACACAGATCTCTTATCTAGTTTTACTCATAATTATGTCAGAAAGACTTTCACTAGGGCTTGGCCTCCTAAGGCCCAGATCTTCAAAGGTAGTTAGGCACCTAGTTAATCGCCTAATTACCTATGAGGAGCTGAGCCTAAGTGCGTACGAGTACATCTGCACAGAAAAACAAAACACCATGGTGGCAAGTCTAGGAGCCCGGGTCAACTGACTCTGGTTTGTGCTATAGGGCTGTAAAGAGCAATGTAGATGCTCGGGCTGAAGCCCAGACTCCAAAGCCCTCCCTGCTTGCCAGGTTTCAGCCCAAATTGCTATACTGCTATTTTGAGCCCCGCAGTGCAAGACTGAGTTAGTTGACCTGGGCTCTGAGACTCGCTGCCGTGGATCTCTTTTTTTTTTTTTTTTTTTGCTATGTAGACATAACTTAAGTCACTTTTGTAAATGGGACTTAGGTTCTTAACTCATGTAGGCAGTTTTGAAAATGTTTACTCCAGGTATTGGCAACGTTTGGCACGTGGCCCGTCAGGGTAAGACCCCTGGCGGGCCTGGATGGTTTGTTTACCTGTAGTGGCTGCAGGTTCAGCCAATCGCAGCTCCCACTGGCCACAGTTCACTGTTCTAGGCCAATGGGGACTGCAGGAAGCGGCATGGGCCGAGGGATGTGCTGGCCACCGCTTCCAGCAGCCCCCATTGGCTGGGGACAGCGAACCGTGGCCAGTGGGAGCTGCGATTGGCTGAACCTGCGGATGCTGCAGGTAAACAAACCATCCCGGCCCACCAGCGGCTTTCCCTGACAGGTCGCGTGCCAAACATTGCCGATCCCTGGTTTACTCTAAATCTCATTCTTCAAGAGTGCGTTTCTCTTCCATGAAATTGACATTTTCTTTTTTTGATATAGCCCATATTAGTCTCTCTAGTAAAAGTATATTCTATGTATCTTTTCCAGCTCTTCCATTAATGTTAAGTAAAACATAAGACCAAGTCAGCAATTAAAGGTGGATTGTGTTAAACATGTACAATTCACTCTATCAAAACAGATATAGTGACAATACCTTTACCTTGTAAACCCTCCTTTAAATCTAACACTCAAAGATAAATTGCAAAAGTATTCTCTAACGTTTCTGCTTGACATTGAATTATCTTTTCTCAAGAACTACTGGATAATGAGATGAAACTGTTTAAATTAAATTTATCTTTGATTCAGCTCTTTTTAAAAGATGATAATCTTAATCTAATCTAATGACCCTTCAAGTTTGTTAACTTTTGGAAATACACTATCTAATTTTCATCCATCTTCTAAATCAAAGTATATGTGTATTCAAAACAACTTCATATTCTGGATAAAGTGCTGCATTCTCACTAGAGCCTGGAATTCTCAGTAGAATTCTCTGCTTCTTCTCCCAACCCCACCCACACTGCCGCCTGCCTGCCGCTCACTCCTCTCTGTAGTGAAGAGAAGCAAGTGGCGGGTGGGGGGACTTCGGGGAAAGAGGTAGAGCAAGGGCTGGGCCTGGGAGCAAGAGGCCAAGTGTGGGTGGGACTACGGTCTGGGCGCTGGTAGTCCCCCTAATTCTAGGGAGCTTTGCTTCTGGGACTCCAAAGGTAGCGGGCCAGTGCATCTCCAAAGGGATGTGATCAATACTGGCATTTGCCCTCCTGCACGGCCAGCCTTTTTTGGGGAGTCTTAGCCTCCCCCAGCCTCTTATATGCACTGCCAATGCCCTTTGCTCTTTTGACTGCTGCTGTAAAAATATTCATGGCACAAGACAATTAAAAATTACAAATGTGGAGCCATATTTCAAAAAGAAGTCCCTCAAAATAACATCAGAGAACAGTGCTTATTGTGTATGAAGCTTGGACACTAAAATTGATGCAACCGGAATAAAGAACAGATTTTGCCAGCCAAGCGAATATACATGCAATTTTATTAGTAAACTGAATATATCACTTTATAGCTGTTATCTTTATAAGATTACTCATATCTGCACTGGCAATAGCTGGTTTTCATTTCCATCTGTATATGCTCTTGTACAACATAAATGGCACCAAAATTTGTCTTTCTGTGGTCAGTCACCCTTCCTTCCAAAATGATGTTCAATAACAATGGTAGAGATTTCATAGTTTCCAGGTACTAAATCACACTTTTTATTAGATGTTTACACACATTGGCATGGCAACAAAATTATACAGCATGTGAGTGCCACAATCATTCAGCACTGACTCTTCCAGCTGATGTCAGTTAATCGCCTTCAGCACCTTTCCTTCTTTGGCTCTGGCAGTGGATGTCAACCTTCCTGGTTGCCTGTTTGACGAGCCTGGCAAACGCGGGAGACAGATATGTTTCCCAGCTGTAGCACCTAGTTCCCAGTTGTTGTTGTTTCTCAGCTCTCTCCGTTGCTGGTTATCATACAAGCTGTGAAAAGGCCTGAAAAGATGTTAGGGAATAAAGCTGCTGTTCAGCAATTTGATCTTTTCTACACAATGGGATGTATTCATCCTGGACTTTAATTCTGCTGAGTTTAACTCCAGTGATGATAGATGAGGACAAATTCAGCCCAGTGTGTTATGAGACGTGTTTCCTTTAAGATTTTTAAATGTCCTCGAGACAATTCCTGGTAAATAAATATTTTAGGTTGGTTTTGTATGAAGAAAGCCCTTCTGATCGTGTCAGGGCAGCCCACTTGCTGCCTTACTTTATCTTGTTACTTGCCAATCCCCAAACACATCCAACACAACCTTTTCAGGTCAACTAAACTGTGGGTAGAAGCGAAGGCTCAGGAAACTTCAGATCTGAGTACCTGAGCAGCCTGAAGACAACGTGTTTTTCTATTCTGTCAGAACCGTCTCACGAATGATCATTTGTGGGAATTTGGGCACACCAGTAGCCTTCCAACAGGAGTGTTCCCTGTCCCTCTCTCCCTGCATGAGACCTGCCTCCATACCAGCGCCCTCCAATCATGGACAGGAACCAGCCTTCATGTGGAGCACTACTTTCAGTTTGAACAGGGTACTGAGGCTCTGCAAAGCTGCCAGCATTTCTTTTATGGCATGCCAAGCTCCTGTTCATTGTAGCAGTGCCATGTTACAAAAGAGCCGTACAGATATATGCCTGGCCCAAGAGCACCCTCTCACCTCTGGCTTTACACATGTGCCAAATAGGTAGGTACATGGGGGTCCTGCTCTGCTAGCTCCCTTCCCAGCACACAACTGTGACTTTCTGCTTCTGATAGCCTGCCAGGATGGCTCCTCCATCTTGCACCCTGCCCTTCTTCGTTCTCCTGTGACAAGTACTCTGCTCCAACCCCACCTTCTACCAGCTGCCAGACTCCTCTCCAGGGAGAAGCTCACCTGTCTTGTTTCCAGAGGACAAAACTCCTCACCTTGTGATGCCTGAGCATCTGTCCTGCCAGTGCCAAAGATGCTACACTGTCTGAAGGGGTCTGCTTGAGGATCTCACAATCCTTAATTCTCAGGAGGTCCCATCACAGAAAAGCAGCTCTGCTGCAACTCTCACCGCTGCTCCCCTAGCCTTCTGGGTAAAGAATAGGCAGCTTCCCTCCATTTTGCTCTCTGTCCCCCCATCCCCACCAGATCACAGGCTCCCATTGCTCACCCTTTTCTTCTTGGTCACAGACCCCTACCTGCTACCTCCTTGAAATCACAGGCTAACCAGCTCCTCATTCCCTCTGCCTCAGCTTTCCCTCACATGACACGGGCCTATACTGCTGTTCCTGAAGTGGGGATGGAGTTCTGCACTCACTGAGGCTGCTCAGACTTGGGGCAGGGGGGGAGCTATCATAACTCTGCTCCCAAGGTGAATGAAAGAGTAGCTCTAAGTCCTGTGCTATACTTTCAATGGAGGGAGGAACTTTCTTAGCTTAGACCTTAGGCCTTCCCACAACCTCCCTACCCTCTAAGGAGCTGCTGTCCTGAAGAGACTGGACACTGCCAGTCCCTCCTCTCCTCTGACTTCACTTCATGGTGATTGCCACTGAAGAGCTGGAATCTGCCAGCTCTGTCTTCCCTTCCTAATTCAAACCCTCTCTGTGCTGCTGGAAAGAGGAAGAAAAGAAAAACATCTATTTGATTTGCAGAAAGAAAACATTGCCCATAGGTGAAATTATCCCAAACCCCTGAGTGGAAAGGCACATTTTACCGTGTCTGTGGCATAGCAGGTCTGTGCCTTTAAGGGCTGAGCTTCCCAGGCAGAGTCAGGCACCACAAAACTCTCGCTGCCCCATTAGCCCCTGATTGTTGGATGGCATTGTCTTTTGAACCAGATGTTTAGACCATTTTGCCACCACTCCAATTTATAATGTTTTCCATGCACTTTCAAAACTCCTGTGCTTGTGAACAAAGGTGTTTGTGTGAATTATTGAAAAACAAACAAACAATGCTTTGCATTTCTGCACTGAGGATCTTTAAATCTTCTGAAGGCATCATTGTTTTATAGGTGGGGAGTTGCAAACAGATTACATGACTTGACCAAGATTACATAAGAGCTTAGTGGCACAGATGGGCATAGAACTCAGGGCTCCTAAGCTTGTCCATTAGCCATTAGGCAATCACTTATAGAGGATTCAGAGAACACTCAAATAAGAAGAAAATGTGGATAATAAAATAATGTAAGTCTTGGCACTTCCTACAGAAACAGCTGAATGTTCAGCTGTGATCAGCTCTATTAAGAGGAGCTGCTAGAAACAATAGTGTCTCTAATAATTGATGGGAGAATAATTTGATTCTTGGCTGATGAGCATTATACATGTCTCTTGTCTGCTTAGTTCATTTTGTAGGTCTGGGCAGTGTATAGGGATTAAAAAGAGACCGTATTATATTATTGGAAATATTTTAGGCCCATCAGAATGTTAACAATTATCCCAGGGTCCTGGATAAAAATATCTCACAGTATAGATGAACTGAAGTGGAACAGGCTCTTTCATTTGAACTTCAAATTAAATTAAGAAGCAGTTATTCTTGTTCTACCCGCTCTCCCCCCAGGTGACAGTGTAGTAAAATGATATTTCTAGCCGCTGTGCCTTCTGAAGGACCAGAGAATGCCCAACCTTTGTGTTCGTTCTCAGGGTGGAGAGCATGGTGTTCAGAGATCACTCAGAGCTTTGCTTGCAAGAGCTCTTCTTTCTTCTGTGCATAACCTTAAGAGCTTCACAGTACCCTGCTCTGATTATTTCTGGAAAGTTCTACCCCTAAAGGCACATGCCCCGATACCACAGAGAGGATAAAATGTGCCTTTCTGCTCAGGGGCTGGTGATAATCACCATCCTTGAGCATAAAGACTTCATGGGCTAGAGGCCAGATTAGTGGTGGGGACTAGGAGTTAAAATAAGTGAGGAGTGGGAAGGAACAGAGCTCCGCCTCCTCCCTTGTCTTGGTAAACAGTGCTCCCTCTTTCTTAGCTGGTGTGGTGAGAGCTCCCTGGCCTGTTTTGATTTCCATTAACCACTGATGAGAATCATGGCCCCAACCCTCTCCTTACTTGCTAGCAGAGCTGGCCAGCCACCAAGGATATGTCTACACTGCAGCTAGTAGGTGTAATTCCAAGCTTGGGCGGATGTACCTATGCTAGTTCTGCTTCAGTTAGGGCTCTAAAAATAGTGGTGTAGCTATAGCAGCACTGGTGGTATGTCAGGCTAGCCACCTAAATACATCTCTAGGATCTTGGATGGGATTGTACTTAGGTGGCTAGCCTGAGCCACTGCCATGGGTGCACTGCTATTTTTAGCACACTAATTGGAGCAGAGCTAGCACTTGTATGTCTACCTGAGCTGGGAATAAGAGCAGATGTTGCACCATCTTATGGGTTGAAGAAGTGCCTGCATCCCTGTGGGGTGCACTGTCCCTTCACAACTGCTCCCTCTGAGGTCATGCCCCCTTGCACTGACCCCCCAATGGACCAGTCTCCTAAAAGACACAGTAGAGCCTTACATTTTATGTCTTAGTCTTGAAGAGTTTTTTTTGTGATTGCAGTTTAGCAGCCTGTATTCCAGTCACAAATTTTAATGAACACCTTGATAATATTTACAGGACAAAAAGATGTTAGCGTCAATGCTGGGGTCCAACAGGGCCGAAGGATTAAAAATCTATATCCTTCTTCTAAGGCATTTAAGTATGTATATGGACCCCATTACCATAGTATCTGAGTGCCCCACTGTCATTAATGCATTTACCCTCAAAACACCCCTCTTTTTGCATAAGAGAATCAATAGGCTATTCCTAAGCTGCTCAAGTGCAACTCAGAGGAGACCCCTACTCTCCTCCTGATGATTGGGGAGCATCATTCGTTTACATTTAAAAAGTAAAACACACCAATGTGTGCTGTGTTCCAACCTGACAGGGTTATAAGGCAATAACTATTGGGACCAATGTAAGCTAGGTCCCCACTCAGATCCACATGGACAGAGACACCGTGCCATCAGTGGGGTCTTATATGACTACAAGATTTCATCAGGGCCTAAGAGCGCAGCAGTTACTGGCTGACTCATTTTATCTTTGCAAGAAAGAGAAAATAAGAGTGTGGCTCCAAGGAAGAATTATCTTTAATATTTAATGAATGTTTATGATATTTTTTATAGTTTAACAGGCTAAGCTCTCACATCCCTGGAGTTCTTTCCAAAAGAGTGAGAGACTCAGAGAAAGAAAGACGTTAAGGCAAGCAGCAGGCGGGTTATTAGAGTTAACACAGGAGTTGTCAAATGACACCTATTTGCCACTGAAATGCTCTGTGTTAGCACTAGGCTGCAAACTGTAGCATTATCACCAATGAGTATTATTTGAAACCATCATTTAGTATCTGTCAGTACTGTAATATTTTTTGGCCAAAGGATTTAAGTGGAAAGTTGTGAGTGAGTGTGTGCCTGTACTGCTGATGAATTGTAATTGTAATCTCATATAAAGCACTCCTCAGCTTGACATTTTGAAAGTAAGGGTAGGTTGGTTGATTCCTAAAATTAATTATAATTCAGACTTTGGAGGGTGAAAAGGATATAGAGCTTTCTGTAAACCCTTTAGACATAGCTAGAGTATGGACTGATTTATTAAGCACTTCTGCCATGCTCTACTGCTCATGCCATGGGATCTCTAGGAACTTACGGCAGAAAAATAGTTTTTTTTCATAATTTTGATGTAATGAAAAAAAGACTGAAGTCAGTGTTTTAACTACATTCCTTGCAAAGGAAAATAAAAGCAGCGGGGAATGTGGCCTGATCTACCTGCAAATTTTGTATCGGTTGAACTATTTCAGTTAGGGTGTGATTTTTTTACTGCAACAGTTACACCAGGACAAGCCATGTTACAGATGCCGTTATGCTGGGATAAAGGTGCATTATGTTGGTATCACCTATTCCCCTTCCCCTATTCCCACTTCCATGCTGGTAACTGCATGCGCACTGTGGGGTTGTATTGCTTTAATTCTACTGGTCTTGTGGTGTGACACTAGAATCACGGTATATGCCAGAGGGTTTCATGAGAAATTGGCAATTAGCCTACCAAGGCAAAGACTCCCGAGTAATGCTTTTAGAGGTAGTTGTTTTTTAATGCTCCCTAATAAATTAACAAATGCAATATCCTAATACAGCAAGTAAGTTTTGTCGAATGCAAGGCCCTGAAGTCCAGAAGGGAGAGGAGAAATTAGTTAAAATGACACCTACATGTGTTTGTGTGTGTACAGTTATGGGGAAAGGCAGGTGGTTTGATCTGAATGGGTGAAGTTGTAACTGTGTGACAGGTTGGCTCAATTAGCAGGTATTGGAACCCTGTAGGAAGCTGCAGTTTAATTACCATTGACTCATTGCTGCAGAGTTGACTCATTTTACTTTCTCCTGTGTATAAAGGAAGATGAAATAGCCCCCTGGCAAAAGGGGCTATTGTCTAGGACAGACAAGTCCCAGAATAAGGAAACCTAGATATAGCTGTGCTAGGAGAAATCTTAGGAACCTGAGAAGCCACCAAGCTTAAGGAGAAAGCTTTAGATTGAGGTTCATGTTCTGTTATGAAGGGATTACCTTTTTGACAATAAAAGCAGACCCCAAGAGGAATGAATTGTTGACTACAAATGTATAGCTTTTCTTTGGAGCAGGGTGGAGACGCCTACAGTTTATAAGTCTCCTCTTTAGAAGCTTTAAAAGTTTTGTTGTTTGGTTAAAGCCCCAGCCAGCTAAAGTTAACATGCATGACAATCATTACACAGCTCACTGACTTTGCCTGCCTGATAGACTCATACATTATATAGCTAATGGTTTCTTGAATATTTGTATTATGCCAAGTACAAAAAGACTTTCTTCAGATTCAACCTGCTTTACTTCTTCAACACAGCCTGGTTCTCCCAGCTGTCTTACTGACAGTGCCTCAGGATGTTAGGATTATTCAAAAGCAAGTTTTAAGGCATTCTTTTCTTCTTTGAAAGCTCCATCTTCTAGATTTCTGAGCTACAGAGCGAGAGGTTCAGTGTTCCTCCTCGACAGAATAGCTCTGCTTTTCATCAATTATTCTCAGTTATCACCAGCCAGGTAGTATGTACCTCATTCTACCTCACTCTGTAGATTGTACTATCACAATTCTACCTACTCCAATAAATCCAGTCTTTTTCATGTGTAACATACCAATAGAACAGTGGTTCTCAAATTTTTATGCTGGGGACCCCTTTCACATAGCATACCTCTAAGTGTGCCCCCCTTTATAAATTAAAACCATTTTTTATATATTAAACACCATTATAAATGCTGGAGGCGAAGCAGGGTTGGGGGCAGAGGATGACAGCTCGCCACCCCCGAGGTAATAACATCACGACCCCCTGAGGGGTCCCAATCCCCACTTTGAGAACCCCTGCAATAGAAATAATGGGCATATTCCACACTCATTTTACACTCTGAGGTTCGATTAATCACCCAAATGAGATTATAATTCAAACAGGATTGTGCATGTCCGTCATCTGGGGTTGTATCCTGTATCCTTCCCAGAGTGTCTCTGATCTATATCCTTATGACTGAATGGTGTGTAAAGTGTACATTTGGATTTTAGGATTTTGTGGGATTTAAAGAAAAAAAAGTGATACTGTATCATTATTTTAGGTGTTATTTGAAATTTGCAGTTGGACAGTTTTCACATTGGCGCTAAAGTACTTTAAGTCAACTCTTTATTTTACTTTAGATATATGGTTGTAATTCCTACTGTCTTCAGTGGAAGTTTTACCCATTTAAGCAAGAACAAAATTTGGCTCTTTTTTCTCACTTTCATGTCAAAGTTTTTAATTTGGTATGAATAGAAATAGACAGTGTAATGTGTACTAGAGACCACCCTTATTAAGTGGCATATATAGAGGCCACACTAAAAGATACCTAAAGATTATGTAGCAGTAAGCTACCAGCATTCAGTGATGACTTGTAATGAGCCCTCTACCGTAACCGAGACCTAATGTAGCAAAAAGATGTTTGCTGTGGGTTGGATTTGATGTGGTCTATTTTAGACTTTACAGTCAGTGGCAGCCCCCTGACATAACAGTGAACTGTTATCTGCAGTTGGCTGGGTGCCCATGATGCAGATTTCTCTCTGGACTTGGGATAGAAGTGCTGCAGGTTAGCTGAAACAGATAATAAATCAGAGAATGAAAGTAAGAATGATCATCAGATACATACCATAAAGTATCATTCTGAGAAGTGATGGAATATTTAGACAGTAATAACGCAGGCAACAAAATCTGGAAATGTATTCATTCCATTAATCAATTAGTGAAATTAAACACACTGGGGCTAAAATGCTCTTAGAATTAAAGAGAAAACATAGGTGAGGGAATAACTTTTGCTGGTGAGAGACTCAGATCTTCAGATCTAGGAAACTAGAGAGAGAGTCTCTGCTAAATGTAAAGTGGAACAGGTTGTTTAGCCTAAGTTGTTAACCCATATTCCAAGGAACCCTTCCAGGTGATACCCCTCCAGTCTTAAGGAGGAAAGGTGTGGAGGGAGAAAGCAGCTGTGGGGAGGGGGACAGGCGAAAGGATGGTTGTTAGTAGGATGACCAGATGTCCCAGTGTTATAGGAACAGTCCCGATTTTTGGGTCTTTTTCTTATATAGGATCCTATTACCCGCCACACCCCTCCCAATTTTTCACACTGGCTGTCTGGTCACCCTAGTTGTTAGTGAATTACGGATTGTTTTAATAAGCCATAAATCCAATGTCTCTATTCAGTCATTGATGTTTAGTGAGTAGCAGAGTAATGAATTTAAGCTCCAGGCTGGTCTTTTGAAAGTGTTGGGCAGATTTCCTTTGAGGAGAAGGACTGATAAGTCAGATATAGAGTGACTAACGCTAATGGAGCATTTCACACCTTTTTCATATTTAATAATGAAAATTTTAGCTGAGATATCTGTGTATGAAAATTGTCTGAGCCTGTGTCCATTGTCTGTATTAAAATGTATAAATAATAGAATAAGGCATTAAGTAAGTGTAATTTAATATTTATTAGATTTCTTTATTTCTTGCTTGGGTACAATTTTGTCGGGTACAACTTTTATTAGGAGTTTTCCCACCTTCATTAAATAGGCAGTGTTCAGGGCTGCCAGAGGGGAGGCCAAGTGGGGCAATTTGCCCCAGGCCCCGGGCCTCACAGGGGCCCCCACAAGAATTTAGTATTCTATAGTATTGCAACTTTTTTTTTATGGAAGGGGCCCCGAAATTGCTTTGCCCCAGGCCCTGTGAATCCTCTGGGCGGCCCTGGCAGTGTTCATTGGTTCATTGGTTTCTTAAATTAGGCATGATAACCACTAAATATTTATGTATTTTTTTCTTTGAAGAGAAAGATGGTCTGGATTTGATGTACTTCCTTCTAACCACTATGGTCAAACACAGATCTCGACATTACTTCTCCATAGTAGAATCAAGCACATGTTCAATCTAATGTCTTCTGTATTATATAGCGAATAAAGGGAGAGAAAGGACCTGATGCTCATTTACACTGAGGACTAGTCTATACTCAGTTTATGGACCATTATGATTATTTTGGTTAAGGGTGTAACTTTTTACTGATATAGTTATACTGGTACAACCCTTAGTGTGGATGCAATTACACCAGTATAAAGATGCTATATACCGGTAGAGCTCCTTCCCTAAGGTCAGGTCTACACTACAAACTAGTAAAGTCAGTTAGAGGTGTAAGACGTTATGACATTTTTATAACAGCAAGAAGCCCTTGTGTAGATGGAGTTATACATGCCTTACAGTGATCGATTCAAGGAGATCAATTTATTTATTTGAACAAAGAGAAGATTAAGGGGTGACGATTACAGTCTACGCGAGTCCCTTCTTGGGAACAAGTATTTAATAATGGGCTCTTCAATCTAGCAGAGAAAGGTGTAGCATGAGCCAATGGCAGGAAGTTGAAGCTAGACAAATTCAAACTGGAAATAAGGTGTACATTTTTAATAGTGAGAGTAGTTAAGCACTGGAACAATTTACCTAAGGTCCTGGGTTTGTTTTTTTTCCATCACTGACAATTTTGAAATCAAGATTGGATTTTTTTAAATGATATTCTAGGTATTATTTGAGGGAAGTTCTGTGGCCTGTGTAATACAGGAGGTCAGACTAGATCAGGGGTCGGTAACCTTTCAGAAGTGCTGTGCCGAGTCTTCATTTATTCACTCTAATTTAAGGCTTTACGTGCCAGTAATACATTTTAACGTTTTTAGAAGGTCTCTTTCTCAAAGTCTACAATATATAACTAAACTATTGTTGTATGTAAAGTAAATAAGGTTTTTAAAATGTTTAAGAAGCTTCATTTAAAACTAAATTAAAATGCAGAGCCCCCTGGACCGGTGGCCAGGACCCAGGCAATGTGAGTGCCACTGAAAATCAGCTCATGTACCGCCTTCGGCATGTGTGCCATAGTTGCCTACCCCTGGACTAGATGATCACAATAGCCCTTCTGGCCTTAGAATCTATGAATACTGACAAAAAAAGTCCTTTTGCCAGGATAGAGTGTTTCATTTGGGGAACTGGTATAAGCTATAATTGTAAAATCTCTCTTTCGTTGGTATAAGCTGCAGCTCCACTGAAGGGGTTTGACAATATTTTCTAGTTTAGAGTAGGCCCTAAATTTAGGGGAATAAGCTATCCTGTATAAGAACCTTTATACTGCTGTAACTGCACTCAGACTAGGAGGTTTACGCTGCTTTAAGTGTACCTGTATAATTAAAGCAATACAACTTTTGTGTACACGACGGCTCACATGGTGTGTATTTTACATCCTCTCTAAGGCCCCTTTTCTTTGCTAGAGAATGTAAAGCTAAGAATGTGGCTTACAGAGAGAAATGAGGTATCAAATGGATTTTGGCTTGGTAACCTGGACCCTACTCTGTCCCCATGGTACTGATTTAAAAACAAATGTAAAATTGAACTGAACTCAGTGTAATTAAAATTGAATGAATGACCTTTCAGTAGGACGTTGACTTGTTTTTCTTTTACTCTTTCTGTTCTAATGAACATTTTCTAAAAAATAATAATTCTTTCTTGCTTTATATACAAACACTTTTAGAGACACCTTTGTCTTCTGAGCGCTGAAAACAATGCTTCTTTGTCTGCTTGTTGTTTATTCCCAACTCTGGACTGGTCAAACCACTTTTTTCTTTTCTGTGCCTGTGTTGGCTCAAAATACTTATTCACCATCTGGAATTATTCTCCTTTCTCTTCTGTTATGTATATAAGTGGTGCCATTACTTCTGTGTATGCTGGACTGTCTGTGTAATTATAGTGATAACCACTGGTGACACCAGGAGAGTATGACGTTTTATGAAGCTCTTAAAGTTTTTGCGGAGAGCAAAGGTTTATCTTTGGAGTTTGTGAAACACTCCTCCGCCCCTTCCACTCCTTTAATTTAATCCCAAGAGCATCTTTTAAAGAGACAGATAATTTTTTTAAAAAACAAGGGGCCAAATTCTCAGCTGGTGTAAATCAATGGAGCACCATTGACTTCCAGGAATGTGTGCAGATTTACACCACCTGAGCTCTGGCCCAGTATGTTTTTCTAGCTGATTTTGGTGGTCAGAAGAATCACTCCAAAAGACTGGTACAATGGATTCCTGACATGTGATGTGTCCAGGTGGGGCCATGCTCCACATCAATGATTAAAACAAACTGAAATAGAAGGGAAAGCGCATTACACTAGCTAAGGGGAACAAGTATTGTGAGCCACATGATTCTCTTTACTTAAACCCGCAGTATGCCTTTTATTTTTCCAGGAGATCTTTTCTCTTGCTCCTTCTCTGCTCCTTTCCCGAAGCTGATGCTCAGCTGATGCAAATCAGCATCATTTCTTTGACTTCTGAATTACATCATCTGAACCTGAGCTTTAATTTTCATGCAATGAGAAGCACAGCAAAGGTAATTATTGAGATAAGCGTCAACCACAGATCAGAGGTGGGCCAAAACTGGAACTGCTTTTTCTGTTGAATTTCCAGAGCATTCAGATTGGGATTTCTGTATCTTATCCCACTCATGTGACATTAGTTCTAATCAGATCCCAAAACAGACGGGGCCTGTATTCTGGTTCCGGTTAGTATGTAGCTGAAATCTCACATGAACAAGAACAGTTTTTGCAAGATTTCAGCCTGAGACTGTGGGTTTTGAAGATAAACTATCAATCTACATGAATGCAAAGAAGTAAAATCAAGTTGCTCCTTCAAACTATCAGAAGGAGTAAAAGACTTGCCAAAACAACACAAGGCAGAAGAACTCTCTGTGACTTTGATAGTAAATATGTGTCAGCCTGTTACAAAATCCAAAATGAAAACTGACATATTGAATAAAACCAAGGTAACCCATTCCCACTGTGAAACCCCATTGTATAAACAGAGAGCTGATGTAATAACTTTGGCAACCTGTGTTTACCTTCCTGTGAGCAGCTGGCTCTCCTGCTTTGCTCCAAAAAAAGTCAACACATACTGTGTCTGCTCCAAACTCATCTCATAGACGTCTCGCTTTCATGTTTAAAGTAAACATCACCAGGTTTTAAATCCATGTTCATGTACTCAGAATCCCACTCACATTCCAGTATAACTCTTGTTTTGGAACTGCACACTGACTCACTCTAACTCTCCATTCCACTCTGCAATAGAAAACGTTGTGTTTATGTAGAGAAAGCAAAAGCAAAAGGAAGCGGGGGGGCTTGCAAAGGGAGCCTATGGATGTGGTGTTGTGTTCCATCTAGTGGCACTGACACCACTTAGAGAGAGAGCTAAAATGAATCTGCTCTACAGCCTTAGCTAACAGACAGATGGCTTTTAGCTCATGTGGTAGAGGCTCATGCACTGATGTCCCAGGTTCAATCCCACCCACTAACACCTGGGGTCTGTCAGCATTACAAGTAGAGGCTTTTCCAGGATTTCAACTGGGAAGTCTCTAAAGCTCCGGATGTGTTTCCTCAGTTAGGGGAAGTACGTAACCTATACACCTTCTGGGTGTGGTGTTGTGTCCCATTGCATGGCACTGAGACCGTTGAAAGAGAGAGAGATAAAATGAGTCTGTTAACAGCCCATTGGCTTTTAGCTCATGCTTTAAGCTCCAGAGGACTCCGGTTCGATCCTGCTGGCCAACAACCAGGGTCTGTTGGTGTTACACAATGTACTCCCTTCTTTAAACAAAATGGGCAAAGAGAAGCCTGTTTGACTTACTCACCTGGCTTCTTTGCATAGATCTGAGATGACAGTGAACATTGCAAGTCAGTAAAAATGAGTCTAATATGTACCACCAGCAGCACATAGCACCTATGTGAGATTTTACATACTTCCTGAATGTCACCGGCGCTTATGCAATGTTGAGAGCAAGATAGGAGAGACAGATGTTTTCCACTGAAAAGATCAGCTGTACAGTGTGTTTCCCAGCTCTCAGTACCTTAGAAATGGGCGTGAATAGCAAAATTCAGATGGTGACCATGGGTCTGGATCATGTCTCTGGCAACCCTGTGTTCAAGTCCCTCCTCTGCCATTGACTTCCTCTGTGACCTTGGGCAAGTCAGTTAGTTTCTTGTGCCTCAGTTCTCCATCTGTAAAATGAGGACAACAAGAATGGCCTGCCTCACAGGGAGTGCTGTGAGAATAAATGCATAAAGATTGTGAGGCACCCAGCTATTGCCATGGTAACAGGGGCCATATATGTACATAAGATGCCTACATTCAGAACTAGGAACAAATCTGTACTCACAGAAAGGAAGTTTGGAGGTCTTTAGATTTGATTGTGATTATTTTTTTTTGGTTCAGTGCAAAAGGCTAAAGTAACACAATTGTTGGATCTGAATCAATGTAACGTGAAGTCTTTAAACCACAATTTGAGGATTTCAGTCACTCAGCCAGAGGTTTGGGGTCTATTACAGGAGCGGCTGGGTGAGATTCTGTCACCTGCAATGTGCAGGAGGTCAGACGAGATGATCATGATGGTCTCTTCTGACCTTAAAGTCTGTGAGTCTATGGGTCAATGTAATAACATCCAAAAGATTTGAGGAGAGGGCAAATTCAATGTCTCTATAATGCACATATGCTAGACAGAGAACTCATTTTTGTTGTTCTGCACAAACATTTCCCCTCAATTTCCTCTTCCTTGTTTATTTAAAAAATGTAAACAGAAAAGATATAATTAAGATTATGTTGTTCAGACAAATATGGTAATAGAAGAATCATAGCCAAGACAATATTTATTTTGTTTCTGCAAAACAAGACAGATTTAAAAGACTAAACAGATTGTACTGTAATGTCCTTTTCTATAGTACTTGCCATGTGCAAATACAATCAGGGTAAATATGACTACATTTGCATAATTTACATTTTATAGTGATAATGACAAATTTTGTCATTTGTTTTCAGAAATGCAGATGTACATTGCTTCAAAGGAGGCCTTCTCTCAACTTGTAGGCCTAAAATTAGATTCTAAATCTTGATCCTACTGATGTTTTTCCAGTTAGCTTCAACAGGACCAGAATTTGGACCCTAGAACAACATTCTTGGACTTCTCAGTGTCCCCCACCACGAATAAGATGGGAGCAAGTAGTTATGAGTGGGAGGAGGCTGCATAACAGATAGGAGTGCTCCATATCACATACATACTCAGCATGCTCAATATCTGGATGGGGGATATCCTAAAGTAGTCTTACCACTGGTCAATTTTGTTTGTTTGTTTTTAAATGTCATTTTTGTTAGGGTTAAATGTTGGTCCTTGAAATTGTCCCTTAAAACAGTGTTGTTGTTGTTTTTTTCTGTATGGCTAATAGCAGAGCTCACTGAGAGACAGAAAATATTTAATTATATTGCAAAAGAACAGATTATGCTGTGATTTATTTTGGGGATGATGGCTATCATTTTAGTAGGTCATTATGAGAATGGCTAGGGGCCCAACAGGAAATATGACATGAATCTCCAAAGCCAGGGCAGTGCTCCAAGTGAACATAAATTAACTTGTGTATAATACCTAACAAGAAAGGAGAGAACTGTAGGAGAGTGCCTCATATCAAATAGTAGGTATTCAAGTCCTGCTCCAAGGCTAAAGTGATTTTGGAGCATGTATAGACAACACCTCTTGTGAGCACCCAGCCCAGATTGCTGAGATGAGTGCTGAGCAGATGTATGGTGTGGGGGAGGGAGGAATTATGCCAGTCGTGCTACAGGATGGCTGCTGAACCTCTCCTTGGAGATAATTTTGGCTTAGAGTCGAAGTGGCCCTTCATGCTTGTAATGTGCTCCTACCACAGTGTGGTAGATCCGCACTGGCAGCACAGAGCTCTGCTACGTGGGGTGAGGTGGGGGTTATGCCTTCTGTGTTGTCTTCCGCTAT
This sequence comes from Chelonoidis abingdonii, assembly GCF_003597395.2. Lineage (NCBI taxonomy): Eukaryota > Metazoa > Chordata > Testudines > Testudinidae > Chelonoidis > Chelonoidis abingdonii. The sequence continues at coordinate 13,635,289 of NC_133777.1, forward strand.
CTTATGCAGTGTAACCTCACTAGATTTGTCCCATACGTACACCCAGCAATTGCTACCATCTTTGGTCTGAATTCCAGCTTGGGTTGCACATTATATGCATCCCAGAAACATTCAGAGGAACACTCGGACCTGGAGTTTAAAAGCCAGGGGCATGGTCTATATGTTTTAAAGAGTATGCTCCCAATATATTCCCATGCTTCCCTCATCCCATATTGAATGCTTCTCCCACTAGCAAGGTGTAGCTGGAATAACCACTGTGTGCGTGGGTTGGGAGAGGCAAAAATTAATTACTTGGTCTTCCCCCCAACAATTTTAGCAGGAGTCTTCTGCCTATGGGACCAATGGCCAGGAGAATGCAGGCTTCCTGTTTTTATCTGCTTTGGAAGAGTTATTCTGCATTCATGAGTGACGCCAGAATTGGGACCTGTGTTTATAAAAGCTTTCATTCAGATAGAGCATTTGCATTTTCTAAACACAGTGTCACAGAAAATCTGTGGCAAATTTAGGCAGAATGGGGAGACGTCGGCTAATATCTGTGAAATATCTCTAGGAATTTCAAGGATGCCGTTTATAACTTCTTCCCTGTTGTTTTTACTGCCTTTGCATAGTAAGAACAGAATTACAACACCACTGTATAAAATAAGCAGATGCCTCAGTAGACAGTAAACAAGAAAGGACCATTTTACAACCACAAATAAGCCTAGAATCACAATGGGGAGAATAAGAGTTAGACAAAAAACATTAACCAGCGGGTGCAAAGCCATGGTCATGTACATACCAATAACAGCCACAAGAGAATAATACTTCTGTAGTACCTCACTGTGTAAACTACAAGTTGGCTGAACGAGTGGGGGATGATGGAGTGGGAAAGGAGAGGGGAAAACACACTGTAAATATTTTTGGAGGAGCTTAATATTTTTTTTAATATTTCCAAAATGGAGGCTGTGGTTTGCCATGAGACATTCCGCCCATCAGTTTGATTAGAATACAGCAATGAAAATGTTTTGGTCTGAGTCTCATGTCATGTACACCAGTGCAACTTCCTTGATCCCAGTGGAGTCACTCTTGATTTGCCCTAAAATCTGGGAGGGGAGAGTTTGATGCTCTATGGTGGTGCAGTTGCGCCGATATGTAGAGCTTCCAGTGTAGACAAGCCCTTAGTGCCTAAAAGAAACTCCACACTGAGTTTTGCAAATTAGTGTCCTGAGAACAATATTAGGCATCAGGCTTTCTGCTTGAAGTAATCTCATTGATATCAATAGAGCAGCTGAGAAGAGCTGGGTGCTAAGTGTTTTCAGGATCAGGTCTTGTATGCTTGATCCTGTTCCCACTGAAATCAATAGGAATCTTGCCATTGTCTACAATGGAAGCAGGATCAGACCCACAGGTCCTGATCCTGAAAGGTGCTGCTGAACACTGTCATCTATCTTTGACATCACCTGAGCAACTTACACAATTAGGCCATGTTTGTCAACTGCAGCCTTGGAGATCTGAGCACAGAGAAGCTGCAAGAGCAGGTCCCTCTGTGCCAGCTGCACACACATTTCCCGATAGTTGTATGATGTTTCTGTTCTCCTCCCTGTGTCCTTGCAGCAGGACTTCCAGATTGCTCCTGAACAACTGGCAGGAAGCTCATGCTCAGTGAAAGGCCTCTGACTGTCACAAATTGCAGATGGAATCAGAAAGCGTCTGAACCTGATCATTTTCAAAACAAGACACAAGTCTCCTGGCTTGTCAATTGCCTTTTCTCAATAGCAGATCTTGAAGCACAAACAGTATCATTCCTCCTGGTTAGAAGACAAGGAAAGAAAGAAAAGGGGAGAAGAGAGAATGTGACGAAGGGGATGGTGAATCAATGTATGGAGGAAAGCAGACTCCTTTATAGACAATTTTGATGCAACTATTATTTTTGTATGTAACATCTAGATATTACATGTATGTGCACACTGTGTATGAAATAGATTGTCCATCTATCTATCTATCTATTAATCAATCAATCATATTCAGGATCTATGTAATAATAGCTGCAGTCAACTCATTAAACACTGTAGCTGCAGAACAGGGAGTGTTTCTCTAACAGAGGTCTTAGAGGGAAAATAGGCTCTTCTTGCACCTGCAGACTCTAACCAAAAGGAGATGGGACAGAGGCTGATTCCTGGTGGATTCTCCTGAAGAGCCTGACATGAGCGTGACCACGTGATATCCACTGAAGAATCTGTGGGAAGGTTGTAAGAGGTAGCAGAAGGAGGCTGACTCTACACCTCACCTGAAGTCAGTGGAGGTAAGTACTGGATCTGGGGAAGCTGGAGGATGGAGATGGGGAGATCCTGGCCCTCTACACAAACATGCAGGAGAGAGTCCAGTGCCAGCCTCTATGAACAGACAGGGTCCAGTTTATGTAGGACAAAGCTGAAGGGTTTGTTTACCCCTAAAACAAAAGAATGGCATTAAAAGGTACAGGCACAGATTAAAAAAAACAAAGGTTTAGTGCTCTATAAAAAGGACTCTCGCTGGATACCATGCTCCCATTTGGACACCTCTGCTGCTGCAAAGAAATAAAATACCGACACTGATTATGATTTGAGGGATTAACTTCTACACAAAGTTTGTAAAACCCGGGCGTACATGAAACAAAATGATTACTTCAGATGAGTCAAAGACCACCGCCTTTTAATGTTATTAAGTCAATAATTAAGTGAATTTGGAGTGTGAACTGTGTATGCACTTTAAATGGGTTAATGATAAGAGGATTCATGCAAAATTGCTGCGTTGATTTTATGTTAATGGCTGTTTGAATCTAAGCTGAACTATTAACCAAAGATAAGTGAAACTAATGCTTCAGCTTTACTGTAGGCATATAATTGGAAGGCGATCTTGCAAATTGCCAGAGATCACTTGCTTCTCTTGAAAGAAGATTGAGTGGGCCAAACAAACAAACCAAAGACTCCATGGGGAAAATGGGAAGGTTTGGATTTAGAGTTGAGCAGGGATTTATTCTTGAGGGAAGGTTAAAATAAATACACCCTGCTTGGATAAAAGACCTACGGAGGAATATGATGATCAACTGCCAATGACTAAATGGTAGAAACATGAGAGGCCAGGCTATCTGGTCCATTGAGGCCACTGATTGATTCTCCCGGGGTGCAAAGCAGCTTTAAAGCCAGGTTAACTGGTGAGTAGTGAGTTCCTCTGGGGTGATGGAACAATTTGTATAGTGGGGGTGCTGAAGACCATTGAACCAAACTGTAAATCTTGTATAAGATGGAAACTATTTCAAGTCAGGGGGTGCTGCTATACCCCCAGCACTTTAGATCCAGGACCCCTGAATTCCTTTGCATGGGAGGATCCCCTGGGGTGTAGAACCACTACAACCGCTCTCATGCCACTTCCATCTTGGCCCCCATTAAGTCATGTGTCCATACCCCAGCAATTCCCAGCTGCCAGTATAGGCAGCTATCATAAAACAGAGTAGCCCTGAGACTCTTCTATTTACACCAGCACACAGGTGACCCCAGGATGTGTGAGTCACAATGGAGGGCTTATCACCTCTTTGACATCCCCTCCCCTGATGCCAGTCCTGCCCTGAATGCAGCTTGGCCAGAATGGAGAAAGTGGACTGAAAGTGCAGGAAGAATTGCTTGGGTCAGTCCAGGGAGGTACAGCAAGGAGATATGGCATGAAAGTGAACAAAAAGCAATTTAATCTGGCTGTCAGGATTTTTTCCTAACAATGAGGTCCGGTGGATCTTGGAATCCTCATTACTTTAATCATTTATATTTAGACTGGATAAAGGCATGTACTGCAGGTTGTGTTCCTCCATTGGCAGCCATGAATAGAGTGACTTTACAGGTCTTTCCATCTTGTTGTTTTTTTTTTTTAAATTAAAATAAAGATAGGATTGAAGCTGCTGCTGAATGACCTTGTTTGTTCTAAGTCTTTAATTTTTCTCTTTCCACTTGGAGGCAGGAATTAAGGTTCTGATCATGCAATCCTGGTGCAGCTGGACTCCTTGTGAGTTCAGTGGGAGTTTGGCAGACTGGGCTTATGGGGAGTCAGTGTTCCTCTCACTTATGCCTGTTTTGCACTGCAGTGACTCTATTGTGTTCAGTGGCATTCCTCCTGATTTACAGAAGTGTAAGTTAAATCAGGACCAGGCCCTCAGTATTAAAAACTCAGAGGTTAATGCTGATGTGGGGATAGTCCTGATTAGGGGGAAAATTATATGATTCCTTAGCAGTTGACTGTTTTAAAGTAACTGACATCTAAAGGGAAGTATACACTGAATGAAAAGCAAATTGTTAGTTGAGGCAACTAGAAACGTCAATTTTTCATAATCATCAAGCCATGGGAGAGTTGGTTGCAGAAGAGGCAGTGTGCTTTAGTGGTTTGTATGCTGGCCTAGGCTGCAGGAAACCTGGCTTCTAGTCCTGAATTGGTTATTAGCCTGTTGGGTGACTTTAAGCAGGTGTTGGTGCACCTATTGGTAAAATGGGAATTGTGATACTTTGCAATCTACTACTAAAGACCTGGGTATTGTTATCATTATATGACTATAAGAATAAATGTCTGCTTAACCCTTTTACCTATGCAAACTGGCTTTAAAAATGTAAATGTAATTAACAATCATGAGATGTGGACACTGATTATAAGGTGGAACTGCAAGGGCTCCATTTCTCCAGCGTGATCATTAACACTGGAGAAAGTACTTATCTAAGCTTAAGGGGTCTGGTCCAAAGCCCACTGAAGTCCATGAGAGTATTTCCACTAACTGTAGTAGCCTCTGAATCAGGCCCCAAAAGAACGCCAGAAACACCTGCCCCCACTTTGCTCAATAAATCAATCAGTGTTCAACTTTTCAGGGTAAGCAGCGCATTATCTATAGGGCACTTGGAAGGTGGTTAAAATGTACATCCGTGATATTATACCACTGATGTCTAAAGAAAATGTAAATAAAGCCTTAATCACCACTTTCACCATTCTCTTGAGGCTTGACTGCCAGAGCTACACAAAAAAATAGTAGTGCCAAGATGCTTGAAAATTAGGTTACATGATTATATCTAATCTTATCACAGTGAGTCATGATGATAAACTGAAACGTACACATTTCGGTAATTTAATACTATCAGTATGACTATGTTTCAAGGTCAGATTCCCCCGCCCCCTCAACTCCCAGCTTCATAACAATGTGTGCCTGGAAGAAATTAAGGTTCCTTTCTATTAGGGATTGGAGGAAATTCCAATGTTCATTGCTTAGAGGAGTAAAAATGTACAGTTTGTCTGATGGTCCTGGGAGAAGTTCGTCCACTGTTGAGTCAGGTCTCACTATACCACACACCAAATCCTGAAGATTTCACTTATAAAGGGCCTGATTTCCACAGGCTCACAATATTCAGTACAGGTAGAAATCCACATCTGTGCATGAAGACAGACAATTGTCCTTGTAAAATATAAATACTATTGGTCACCAATAGTCCTATTGCCTGGAGTACGGTACTGTTTAGCATGAATAATGGCATTAGAATCCGTCCATTAGAGTTTATGATATTGGAATTTAGGTTCTGGTGCAGAGCAACGGAGAAATGCATTTGTTATCTGTGAAGCATATGGGCAGGCTTTAATGGCTACATCTACACGGCAAAGAAAGACCTGCAGAACTAAATCTCAGAGCCTAGGTCAATTGATTCGAGCTCAAAGGGCTCAAGTTGCAGGACTAAAAATAGCAGTGTAGATGTTCCTGTTTGGACTCTAGCCGGGTGTCTGAAACCCAGCCCGGGGGGAAGATCTTGGAGCCAGGGAGGAATGTCTACACTGGTATTTTTAGCCTTGCTGACTGAGCCTTGCAAGCCTGGGTCAATTGACCTTGGCCCTGAGACTTGGCATCTTGGGTTTTTCTTTGTGGTTTAGACCTATCCAATGAGACTGGATTTATTCTGACTTCATTTACTAGTTGTTCTTAAATAAGTAGAACTTGAGCGAGCAATGAATGCTTATGCAAAGCACACTTTTTGTACCATTTTCGCATAGTGTTACAGTCCAGAGATAGTTAATATCTATGAAATGATGTTTTGTCTCAAAGACATCATGCAACTGCATTATTGTATTGCCAACCCCACACATTCAGAAATTGTGTCAGACTCCTCCAAAATCATTAAATTGGCTTAAAACGCTTGCCTTTGGGAGCTGGGGCTTTAAGAAAGATACCAAATATAGTGAGCCTTACAATAAAATGTCCAGAAGCCCTCATGCAAAATGTTGCCAGAATCCCTCAGGTAGTGACACTTGGAAATTTTTCAGGTATCCTACACCACGATTAGATTTGGCATATTTTAGTGCAAACGGTCTGTGGAATTGTCTACTGAGAGCTCCCCTCATTAGCTAACTGATGTCACAGCACTTCCAAAAGGGGTATGGCTTGCATTACCATCCCTCCCATGCCCCTGCACTGCATATGCATGCCGGTTGTGAAAGCCAGCACATTGGTACATCAGTATCATCAGAATCACTACATGAGTACCGTACGGTAAACATATATTCTTCATAAATAAAATGGACCATTTGTCTTAATCCAGATTAAGTAATATTTTTGAAGGTAGCTCAAGTTTGCTACTACAGAGTTGTACTTAGTCTGTCAGACTTTATTGATTCCCAAATATCAGTATTTTGCTTCAACTTTGTTAATATTATTATAACTGCTCAAATTGTATTTGTCAGACTAAACATTGGGTGGAGTTAGGCCTTTTATTGGTTGGTGAATTTTTTGCAAACTATTGCTGATTTCTGCCTGTCTCAAAGTTGGATCGAGTAGTATAGACCTAATTGTAGCATTAGGGCCATGTTTGTTATTCAGAAGTATTTGCATAGTTCAGACAATCATATCCAGCCTGTTGGTTGGCTGTGAACTGTTCATTTCAGAAGAGACATTCAAGGATGCAAAGGATAATTAAGTAATCAACCAACATAGAAAGTCAATGGGAGTTGGGCTCCTAACACCTATTTTTATCTCCCTCTCATGCTAGTCACTATTTGTGGGGTACAGTTGGTCAAATTATTTATGTTTTGCTTCATAATCTGATGACTGCAAGTTTCTAACAGAGGGATAATGAATGGTGAGTAACGAATAACAACCAGGTCACTCACAGGAGGGGAAAGCCAGGGCAATTATCTCAACCCCTGGGCTTCATGGGATCCCAGATTTGGTCGCATTAAGCCAGTGGAAGTATGTAACAGCACAGTCAGGCTCTGTAAATGCAATAGCAGGGAGGCATTTGTGGTGTGGCAGAGAGTTTAGGGTACTCTAGAAAGGAAGAATTCAATGCAAGGAGTGTTTCCCTGGCAAGGAGAAAGGGATGGGCGAGGGCTCAGCAAAAATGGGGAGGCAAAATGGGACACGCAAAATTGGAGGAGAAAAAGGAGGTGGTGAACAAAAGCAAGGAGGCAGCAGAATAGGGAATAAAGGGAAAGCAGCAGCAGCAACAACAACAACAAAACCATATAGCAAAAATGGGAGAAGAGACAAAGAGAAGATGAAAGAAAATTCAGGGAGGTAGAGATTAGATAGTCAGCAGGGTAAGAGGAAGAGAGATCAAAAGGCCAGAGGACAGGATGCCTTCAAGAAAAAGAGACCAGGCCCATATGGGAAGGGCATTGATCGACAGGCTGTGAGGCGTGGAGCCTATTTCTATATCTTGTCCCTGTCCCTGTGAACCCTTGATTTCACCCTGATAACAAATATGTTCCCAGTACAAATCTGTAACACTCTCAGGATTTGCAAACATGAATGTTCACAAATCCCAGTGGCTGTGTGACCATTCCCAGTGGCTGTGTGACAGATGATTAAATACTGCGACCCCCACAGACAGCAGCAAGCAGAACTTGAGTAGTTAATTTGTTTAGGTGTTTATATATATGACATAGGAGCAGATGATCAGCAGGACTAAATCAGTGAAGTCAATGGAGCCCATTTACACCAGCTGAATAACTGACCCATAATTTAGTCAAGTCCCCGTCTTGACTTACATGGGAGCTATACAATTAGAAGCAAGAATGAGGATTGGGATTGGGAGCAGATGTAACCCATGGGCCACATATAAAGGTTGATGAGCTTGGTCTTTTACCTTGGGCAGTGTAGAAGTTTATGTTTTAGGGCCATGAGTCCCATGTTTGACCCAGCCAGGACTATGGAATTACACAGATTTCTAGACAGTCAGCAATGAAAGACTAGGTGAAAGAAGTAAGTTGTAATGAAAGAGGGAGCATGCTTGTCACTGAAGAAGGCGGGAGATTGTTCCAACCGTAGCAGGCAGCCTAACAACTCTTCATATGATTATAGTAAATGAGATGATTTACCGACTAAAATGTCAGGGCCAAATTCTATTCTAGGAGACGCTGGTGGAAATGTGGAGTAACTCTAGTGAAGGAAACCAGATTGTCCAATTTTACACTAAGAACATAATTTGTCCTCCTGTCTCTCATAGAATCATTTAGAATGGTGATGACACAGGGCTTTATTGTGTGTATAAACACTAACAATGCTCATGTTAGTGAGCAATCTGGCATTTTTCTATCAAATATGCTTTGAATAAGCAATCTTATCAATAGGCCTTCTAAAACATACAGTGCAACAGTATACAGAGAATAGCTGGAAATGCTTGAGGCGTGTGTGTGTGCATGTATGTAGGTAGCAGCAAAGTGTGTGTTTTTAATAGTAACTATTACCCTCTTTATCCTTTGTTTTCCAGAAGTGGAATTTCCCAGTGTAACAAGCCAATGTATTTGGCAGGACTACTGGAAACACAGCTTTGACCCTGCCATCCAGACAGATAATAAAAGAGTGTGGTTTCCTTACATTTGTTGTCATGTGGTGCTGAAGTATATCAAAATTAATTCAGATCACCTGACAGAGCTATGGGCTGCTGTCTCTGAATGCCTCAGAGCCTCACTGTGTTTTGTTGGCTATTAAAATCTTCACTTTCTTTTATAGGTCCAGATTCTGCTACCACTTTGTTGAATAGACCTTTATCCCACAAGAAGTTCCATTGAAATTGGGATCAGGCTCTTAATTTGCGTAGTTGCCTTGGTCAACAAAGCGCCTGTCTAACGGCTTTCCTGATATCCCCCAATATAAACCATGTTTTGTCAAGTAAATGGGTGTTACACTAAAGTAGTAGGAAGCAATGGAAGTATGCAAACAATATGACACCACAGACAGTACTGTAGTGAGAAACTGCTTCCCTATTAATATGATATTACCACATGCTACAGACTTTTTAGCAGATGGCACTGAGATACCAGTATTCCCATTTTGGATATAAAGTAAACAAAAACCAAACACACCATAAATCAGGATTGTTCATTTAATTGTTTACTTGAAGAATATTTACTAGAGCTGAGGCGGAGGGGAAACGAGAAACAAATTTTCATGGAAAATTTCAAAGACAAAATATTCTGACTTCTGGAAATATTATTGCTGAAAATTATCCAACACACTATACGGTTGGGCAGAAAAATGTAAAAGTGACCATGCAAATTCTTGATAAAATACTACTACTTTTGGTCAGAAATTTTATTTGTCAATATTTTTCCTGATCTGCTCTAAATATTAAATACAGATCTGGTTGAAAAAAATGGGAAAAAATTATCAAAAATATGAATAACTTTGACCAGCTTTAGAACTGGTTGAAAAACAGGAAGTAAATCTAATGAAAAAGTTTACAAAAATGTTATCCCTGTTTTTTTTTTTTTTCATCAATTCATAGTTTAAGGCCAGAAGAAACCACTAGATTATCTAATCTGACCTCATACATAACACAAGACTTGGAATTTCACCAAGTGTCCCTTGTGTTGAACCTATGTTTGGCTCAAGCAGATCTTTCAGAAAGGCATCCAGTCCTGATCTGTAGACCTCAAGAGATGAAAATCCATCACTTCCCTTGGTAGTTTGTTCATCTTCACTGTTGAAAACATGTGTCTAATTTCAGATTTGTCTAGCTTCAGTCTCCAGGCATTGGCTATTGTTATGCCTTTCTTGACTAGATGAAAGAACCCTTTAGTATCCAGAATTTTCTCTTTGTCATAGTTAGGTTAACAGAACCCTATCACTACCTCCCTAAGGACTTTTTTAGTTGTGGACTAATCCATATGCATTCAAGATCCTGTTCTTCTGAGTTATCAATAACTCTTAAAAAGGAAATGTGTCTTTAATGGAATATGCCAATCATGCAAATCATCCCACCCTTTCTCAGTAGTGCCAATTATAACAAATTTCTTCGCATCAATGAGAATTTCCAGTTCCTCTTGCTTGTTACCTAGACTCCTCACATTGGTACATTAGCAACTGAAAAAATCTCTTCTTGTCACATTCTTTGTCACATTAGCTCAATTTGTTCATGACAGGGTGAGCTTGAGTTTGTATCACATTTGCCTTTGTAGCATGTTTCACACCCTCCTGGCTGCTTCAGCTAGTGTGTAACTGAGAAGATGGCCCCGCATCTGTGAGGTGCAGGCCATCCCAGTCATACAGCCCCCTCTCCCACTGGAATGTGGCCCAATGTTCCACAACGCCTAAATCTTCAGCTTCACACCAGTCACGTAGCCAGTGGTTCACCTCTAGTATTTTCTGCCTTCTCCCTTCCCTCATGTATTGGTACCAGTAGGAACTCTAAGAAAATCATTTGGACTTTCCTCTTCCTCAGCTCCCTTCTGAGGTCTTTGAAATCATCTATAATCTGTCTAGTTCCATGTAATGCTGAATAATTGGTTCCAATGTGCATCATGAAGATTTGCCACAAGACTTCATAATCCCATCCAGTCTTGAATTCACACCTCATATTTTTGCTCTAGGGATACAGAACTGTGGGAGGTAGGGATGCTCATCAGTGCCCCCTTCAGGACCCTGTGTTTCTGAATCTTAATCTGTTCCCCATCTTAGCCAGTATGTTTGGCTGACTGCTTGAGGGAGTGCAGCCTATGCTGTAAACTTGCCATCAGTCTCTAAACAATCAAGTAACAAAATAATGACTTGGGATTTGCAGTCACTAACTTTAAACAAAGAGGGGGAAAAAACCCTTCAAAATACAAGTGCTTAGGGCAAGACCCTGGCCTGGGTTCTACATTAACCCTGAGGAGCTTCTTCTCTGTCCCAGCTTCACCCAGCTCTGCCCCTGAGCAAAAGCAGGCAAGTCTTCTCAACTGGCCTGCTTGGTTCTTAATTGGTCAGTATTTCCTCCTGACCTTTCTAGTCTCTGGAGGACTGACTCATCGGTTGCCCAGTCTGAGTGGATTTTTCTTGGGCAGGGAGTGTCAGGCACTGATCCCTTCAGCAGGGGGCAGAGAAGATCCCCTCATAAGCACACTGTCTGGTTTTTCTTGTGTCCTTTTCTTTTTTGGGAGGGAGGGGTGGTCAAAATTGCAACTAACACTTTTGTTGAAATTTGGAAAATTTTTGACTGGCTCTGTTTACAGAGATGTTTATTAGTAAAATATAAACATGCATAGAATTGTACATTGTCTAATATTTCTGATTTTTTCCAGGCACCAGAGAAAGGGAAAAGACACATGCTTCTCTTCAAGTAAAATGTGCTGCATAGCAGCTAGGCACAGGCAAGACATAATAGCCTACTTTTTGAAGGGCTAATCTACCGACTCTGATTACTTATTATGCAGCAGTAATGGCAGCTCTCTAATACAGAACGTGTACCTTACTGGCCTCTTAAAATCCACGGCTGTTTACAGAACTAAGATTGACGCATATTTTTAAAGTTTCTCTTTTGCACTAGTCTTTATGAATCTAGATACAAGTTTTTACTATATTTTTTTCTATAAGAAACAGAAAGTATAACTGCAATGCAAATCTGGGAATGTTTTGAGTGAGCAAGGCACATAATAGAGTTTCCTTAAAATGATTGATATATTTTAGAGCTGCTTAGTTTGAAAATGCACAATTCTATTTGAAACAAGAGGAAAGTTTGCAGCAATTTTTGTGCTCTCTTTAAAAAAAGAAAGATAAAACTATGTAGCTGAAATTCTATGTTAGCAACTAAAAATATTCACGAGTCTGGAATCCGTACCGGAGATAGCTTTCCTTCAGCATGTTTGATACATTTTTTTTTGTCTGGGTTCAGTAGCAGTCTTATGTATTTTGGTTTAATTTTATTATTAGAGTCAAATGAAAATGTGGACGTTCTTATATATCTAAAGATTCCTAAATTAAATTCAGAATTGATGGCAGTGACTATCTCAGAAGGGAAAGGCAGGTAAGTGCCAAAATGCCACTGAAAATAGGTCCAAAAGTGGGTCTCAAATCCTTTTGGAAATCTCCCTCATAATGATTGGGCATGAAGAGCTCTGTTTAAATCAGATATAAGTGTGAAGAAGGCAGTTCAGATCCAGATCCATAGTGTATCCTGGGCTTTGGTTCAGCCCAGTATAGGAAGTAGGGGTCAGGGATATGTCCAGATTCAAAGCAGTTTGGATCCAGGGTTGTGGAAAAGACTCATCCCTACTTTAAACTTCTCCCACACATGGAGCCTACTGTGGGGTTGGAACGGGAGAGGGAAACCCTGGTTTCATGTCCTATAGACAAAATGATGATGATGACTCAGGTCTGCTGCAGTGAATAGGGTGTGCCCAGCATAGCTAGGGTGGCGAGGTTAGGTGGCTTTGTGCCATCCTTCAATGCTGGAGTGAGCCAAGGAACCACTTTGTCTTCTGGAGATGCCTAGAGCATCAGCAGCGCTACTTCAAGTGGTGCATGGCTGTAGCAGTCCCCAAAGTGTCATTACTGCAACTGGGGATCATGGAGCCAAGTGCCATTCTGGCCAGAGTCTGACTCTCCTGGCTATGCTCCTTCTGTTGAGGGCTGTGAGAGGGAAGGTAATTTAGAGCTGAGTATGTCAGCTTTACATCACTTGGAGATTCCTCCATACCAGGGAATTCCCAGATAAAATAGCTGGGTATTCCAGCTTTCTGGCTACTTTGCAATGCTGGAACAAAGGATCTGCTCCTATTACTTACACTGTGTATAGCATTAGATGGGAGATGGAGCATTACACTTGCAGCTTCAGGAAAAGAGATGTGTGTGTAACAGATTAGCAACACTTATCCCTGGGAGATCATCTCCTTTATATAGCCCCCTGAAATTCTGCTAAAGTCAATAAGACACTGAGTCACTAGTATCTGTCATGTAAGTGACTGGAGGCCAACATTAGTGAGCACACCTGACAATTACAAGTATTTCCCGAGTATTCCACTTGTGGATTGGCATCTGCCATCAGCATCTGCCTGACAAATGTGTCCCTGCAGAGGAATATCAGTTTTGTGGGGGTTACAGTGGAGAATGGCGTGGTGTGATTTTTCCATGTAACTAGCACTATAAACAGCCTTAGGCCATCCATAAGACTGTTCTAAGCAGGGCTTTTATTTAATTTAGTTTGTGATGGAAAAGTGTAGGCAACTCAGATCTATTTTCCATTCCGATGCATTGTGTTTTATAAAGACTAATCTGTAGCTTCTAAGCAGAGTAGGGAAATAATCAGTATTCTATATTTTGGGTATATTTTTAGTTAAAAAAAATACATACACTAGTGACAAGCAAATGACTGTCTACTCAGTACCATAAAGTTAGGAGTATTCATGAGGAAACTGCATCACATACCTTTAACCATTGCTGGCTTTCGTAAACTGTTCAGCGATGGTCTCAACTGGCACATAACTCATCCCCTCTCGTTCTTCTAGCACAGCAAGTTAAAAGAGAGGTAAGATCGTGAAGCAAGGGTACAAGTTCTTTAAACTGCACTGTGGAACCTCTATCTGCAGCATAGATCGTTACTGCTTGTTCTATATTCTTTCCATGCATGAAAGCCCACACAGCATTAGGGAGAGGCATGTGCGTGGAACAAGTGAAGAATGTGTGATAGAGATCTGCTGTGTGGGTCAAAGGGAACAATGTTGCCCAAAGGCCAAAATTATCTCCCCTATTTCCAGGCCGACTAATTTACTAGGGTTCAGAGAGAGAGGAGTAAAGTGTTCTAGTTTATTGACTGGATTAACCTGCTTTGCACTAGCAATGTCCCCACTTATAAAATCTCTCCCAATGCACATTGTTCCATGAAGTCATTCATTATCCAGCTTCATTGACTATTCTAGCATTTAAGCAAAGGATGCTCTGATCCAGTCTGTCATTGATCACACCTTGGATGGGATGAGCAGATATTGCTCCTTCTAAAGCACTGGGTTTACATTTGATGTGATTAGTTTAATCTTGCTAGAAAATATCAAAGTCTAGACTGCAGAAGTGTGTTGTAAACAGCTATTAAAGACTGCTGCAGACATGTCTACCATGATTTTCCAATAGTCAATATTCAAATACTCAGAAGTGAGCCAAATAATAATTTAAAGTGATATCAATCATGTCTTATTTAAGTTATCATTATTTTAGTTACTTATGTCACCCAGATTATTTTTCTGAGCTTTTTGGGATTTGTCCCACAGTTCAGGTGATGAGACATCCTGATATTATCAGGACTGTCCTGATATTAGGGGCTTTGTCTTATATATGCAACTATACCCTCCACCCCAAAAAGTGCCCTGTTTTTCACACTTGCTGTCTGGTCACCTTACCCACAGTTAGGTAGCCATACTTCCAAACAGAAGTGTTCTTCATTAATAGGAGATGCAAGAATATCTATTTGAGGAAGATCCTGTAAGCTAAAGAGAGCTCAGAATACACACAACTGTGCTTTTCTCCACTTGTTTTTCATATGTTCTCTGGGTGGGACAGGTGTTGATAACCGTTCCCTTATAAAACATGTAGTGACTGGAGTTTATGACTTGGTGTATTTTCTGTTTCTGGGGCCTGATCCAGAGTTCTCTATGGGCAATGGAAAGACCTCCACTGACTTCAGTAGAACTGGATTAGATGCTTACTACGCTAGTGCAACCAAGAGGTGAATTAGACCCATTCTCCTTTTAGGATTATGTATGGTTCAGTGAACTTGTAATGTTTGCTTCCCACAATCCCCTTCTTGTTGCTTTACTCGTGTTCACTAGTCCATTTTCAGCAGTCACCACAAGGGATTTTTATATAACACCATTGGGTCGCTCTTATGGTATCCCAGGCTAGGTGTCACTTGGAGTCTCAAGTGCTGTAATATACTTTGTTTCTTTGGCAGAGTTCCCTAGGAAAGCTCCAGGCTCCACATGAGCTGATATTATCAGATGACATTTTGTGGCACTACTTCATGCCGGTCAGGGCTGCCAGGGCTTTTCTATGGATGCAATTTTAAGTGCAGCCTCCTAATTGTAATGTGAGATTTAAATTCATTGGCAAAAGATGTCTGCTTAGTAGACTTTCTTTCCTTGAACTGCAGAAGTGGCAGGGAGAGAAGTTTTGTTTTAATTGAGTATACATCTAGGATATTGTAAAGTCTGATATTTGCATCTAGCTCCTGTTAATTCATGGGAGGCAGGGGGAGGGAGAGAATTTCTGCCCTCAATTACACACTATAATTGAGAGCTGAGCTTGGGACAGGATTCTGTAAATGTACTGTAAAGTGCACTGTAACAGTGCAACCACCACCTGAGTGCCCCCTTGTGGCCAAAGGTTGCTCAACAATGCTCTGACTCAATTTCCCTTCTTGACCCTGAAAAAACTCCAGCTCACAGTCCAAAGGTAATTAAAACATTCCTTTTGAGGTCCAATTTATATAAACCAACACACATTGGACTTTCAGGTTCCAACCCTAGTTCAGTATCTCTCTCCCCTTTGGTAGGGGAGGTCCCCAGCCCTCCTTTTCAGAGTGGGGGCAAGCTACCCTGTTATATGCAGTGTGCCTAAACTGAAAATCTAATGAGTCATATTATGCCTGCAAATACCCATATTCAGTGCACAAACAAACATTTGAAATCCAAATTAAGTTGTTCAGAGAATAACAACCCATACACGTGTAGTTACTTGGGCAAGACAGTGCTGTTTTCTGCCTACAAAAGAGGCTTACCACAGTTGTTCCCTCACCACAACTGGAGAGTTTTTGATGGTCCACTTCATCTTGAATGGTCCCTTGAAATCTGTGTTCTATTTATGCTAAACTCTCTGTTCCACCTTATATTTAACTGTGATATTCTGAGTACATTTCCCATACCCGACAAAGAGCTCAAAAGCTTCTCTCTCTCTCTAGCAGAAGTTGATCCAGTAAAGGATATTACCTTACTGCCTTTTCTTTCTAATATCCTGGGACCAATATGGCTACAACACCACTGCATAAAGGAGCTAAGAACAAATAGCTCAATATTTTAATAATCTTCTATCTCAGCATTTTTTTAACTGGAACAATCTTCCATGTTTCTAGTGCAGGTCATTGTTGTGAGTTAATTTCTTCCATGTGCCATTGTGAATTTCTTCCACTTGCCTTTGAAAGCTGAAAATTGATTTGCTTGGGGAACGGGAAACAATATATTAGAGGGGTTTTTCTGCCTTGTCTACATACAATGTGAAGCAAATTTTTTCCACACAGTTTTTGTGTATGCTGCCCATTCCCTGAGGTCAGGTTACCTGGAACCGTCAGGGTTTTCCATCTTTCTCTACAGCATGGGGTGCAGTTCACCTGCTGGGGTCTCATCTAATCAACTCCCTCCCATTGCAGTGGCCTCAGTCATTGCTGGTACCTCTCCCATTCTCTATCTGTGGCATGCAGTGTAGTTTCCTAAGGACTGAAATGCTTTGGCCTAAGTAACAGCTTTGAATATTTGGATGAAAATTAATGGCCTGTGTTATACAGGAGGTCAGACTAGATGATCTAATGGTCCCCTTCTGGCCTTGAACTCTATGAAACTACATAGTTATTATGGGCAAAATTCACATCACGTGCATGAAGCCCAAGTACTTGGACTCTATGTGGTGTTAAAAGGTGGAATGCATGCCAACCAGAACCAGGGTACAGGGCTCCCATGCAGCCGCCTGTGGCTACTACTCTAGCTTATGAGCTGGAGTAGAGAGTGCAGCCCTCCCACACCACTTGCAAAGTGTGTGGCAGTTACTACATCTGAGTATATGTGGAGTCAATAGCCTCTTCCTTGGCACTCCTACAACCCAACCCAATTGCCATCGCCATGCCAACCCATGCAAGACTGACCATGAAGACCTTTACTGTCTGTGACTCCATGAGGATGAGGCTTAAGTTGTATGAAGGACCTTGACTTCTCCCAAAGTACCATGGTGGTATATGCTGCTATTGTTTACTAGTATTTAATCACTAGAAGTTTTGCTTTTTTTATGTGTTTGTGTGTGTGTTTTTTCCCTTCCTGTTTGTCTTGTTCTCACAGAAGAATGAGAGTAACATGGCAGAGTTGTTGCACAATGGGCTGCATCTGTACATACCTACAGTAATGCCTGCAGCTACAGTATAAATTCAACATAAGTAATTGTGTGCTTAATTGTATCAGCTGAACACTCTGATCAGCTGCACTTGATTTCCATGAGTAACTTACAGTGCACTCTTAAATACTCATTATTTGCCCGTTTGGAAATGTGATTTTTCCATGATGATCTAATACACAGTACTGTATACCAATATCATGGAAAGAATGTGACCCAACAGCGTGTGTGTGTGTGTGTGTGTGTCAGGCCACACATCTGAAAGAAAATCAGTCTCAACATGTCATTGAAAACTGAGATCCGGAAGTATAATGCGCTATCTATAGATATTGAGCTCGTCATAAACCGATCTCCAGTGTAAATTCTTAAGGCATATTTACATCTACTTAGGGACACTGGATGCTTTGTGCAAACAAAGGCAATAAACTACTGACTTCTATTGGCAATTAAATCATATGTTTCTTTAAAAAAGTAGATGGCAGTGTTTTACTATTAATAATACTACAGGTAATTAGCACTAGACTGCGCTTCTTGCCAAGGGCCATGTCTTTCGGGATCACAGAAAGTACTGAAGGCACTGGAACTGGTGTAGTTGTGTTCCACAGTTGGGGTGAGGAAGATTGAAAAGAGCTAGTGAAGAGGGACTGCACCCCTGGCGCACAGTGGAGGGACACTGATCCGTGGTTTCTTGTGCTTATGCTCCAGCCTGGAGGAAGATTGTAGTCATTCTGCAAGGTGCAGAGGGCATGGCATGTGGTTCCACAGTTAAACGGACTTACTGGCAAGATTCCTGAGCACTCCCCAGATGATGGCAGAATTTTGCAGCAGCTGTGGGAGCTACTTGTGCTGTAATAGTGGCTGGGGAACATCTCTGTGAGCATCTGGAGCCTGCGGGTGTAGAATTCTGTCCCCATGATGACTGGTGGAACTGCAGGGCAAAGCCCATCTACTCAGATTTTGTCCAGAGCAGAGAATTTGGGCCTAAATGACACTGGAAACTGAGACTGCATTTTATGTTAAAGAGCTGTATATTTGATTATGGCTTTTTAAGGCTGTTTGGCTGTTGATTGCAAACAGAGATACTTTGCATTGCAGCCCCACTAAAAACTATTGTAGTGAACTCTCCTCTAATATCAGGCATAGACGGCAGAAGAGTGAGAAACCTAATTAACATCACCTGAGAGGAAAGCTCTGCAATCATGACTGCAATCTCTGAACAATTAATCATCCACCTACGGTAGGTCAACAAGCTCATTGTTCAATTGCTTCCCAAACCTCGTTTGCAGCATTAAGGCAACTGCTGGAGCAAACAAGAGGGTGTGGGTATAGAGATCCCAACTAAATGCAGCTGACTGGTTAATCATAGTGGGCGCAGGAGCATCCCATATAGTTAAGGCAGCATAGCAGTTTTCATGTCAGCTCCTTGTTAGCATCACTCATAATTTGCTGAAAGCTTTCTAAAAACCTGTAGCTCTGAAACTGTCCTCTGCCAGGTTCAATTTTTCAAGGCTTAGTCTCTGCCCAGAAGAGAATCTTCTTGGAAGACTTGACAAAAACTAGTTCAGCTGCTTTTAAGAACGTGAAATATGGAAAAATGAACAATTTCCCCATGATAGAGAGATTAGATGGAAAAAAACTGCAATTTTTTGAACAGCTGTTGTGCTGAAATGGCTTGATGTGGAAACCCCATAGCTGGCACAGAACTAACCCTCATTGAGGACAAGTACAGTAACTCCTCACTTAAAGTCGTCCCAGTTAACATTGTTTCGTTGCTGATCAATTAGGGAACATGCTTGTTTAAAGTTGGGGAGAAGAGGGGGGGCTAATGTCAAGGTGTCCCCCTCCCCCCACTCCTGTAGCCTACTTACTCCATCTTCCATAGAGCAGGGCTTAGGACAGAGGGAGCTTGCAGCAGCTGAGGTCTCAGCAAGCTGATCTAATTAACGAGGCAGTGTACTTAAGGAAAATGCGCATATCTCCCTCCATTCCTGCTGCCTTGCAGAGTGAGAGAGTTAACCATTGAGGGCTCAGCCAATTGCTAATTCATCATTTAGCAGTAGGGGAAATATCCCACCCTCTGACTCTTCCACCTCAACCAAGCTTCACAATCATCATCACTTTGTACCAGTATTAAATTGTTTGTTTAAAACTTATACTGTGTATGTGTGTGTATATATATATATATATATATATATATACATAGTCTTTTGGCTGGTGAAATTTTCCTGGAACCTAACCCCCTCATTTACATTAATTCTTATGGGGAAATTAGATTAGCTTAACATTGTTTCGCTTAAAGTCGCATTTTTCAGGAACATAACTACAATGTTAAGTGAGGAGTTACTGTATTTTTAGGTCTTACAGTGAAAACTGGGTTAGCTATGAATAAGTTAGGAATTTATGAATATTGCCATGCGTGGTATGTTTTGGAAGCCTCTCTCACACTTAGCTTGGAGAATTCCCAAGTTAAAGACTGCTGGGCTGCCCTTTTGTGTATGGTGATCTTAGTTGTTCAGTGAAAATTTTTTGTGAAGGATCATGTTTATCCTGTGCTTCTTTAAAGGTGAACAGTGATTTTGTGACTTGACCTGGAAAGTTTAATTTGCATAGCACACAGAGGGCTGGATGCTTAGCTGGTATAAATTGGTGTAGTTGTATCAAGCCAATAGAGCTTGGCTGATTTGCAGCAATGGAGGATCTGGGCCTTTGACATGGACATTTTCTCAGTGGTGCAAACTTTTTAATTTGCCTAGAGCAATATGGTAGATTCTCTCACAGGAAGGATCTGAAAAAACACATCTCAAAGTAAATTCTTTTTTTTATTTTGCTCTTGAAACCAGTAAGAGGGAAGATTTATCAGTTTCATCGTGTGTATAGAAATGCTTGCACAGTTTTACAAGCAACTAAAGTGTGTGACCTACATTTTAACTGAGATGGAGATAAGTGTCATTAATACCAGAAAATGTAAATATTTATACAAGACCAAGTGAAATCTATAAAATTATCCTCTCCTAGACATGTCTTTGCTATCCAAAAGGATAGCAGGCAGGCAGAAAAAATATGAGCCAAATTCTGCTTTCAGTTGTGTTGGGGTAACCTTACTGAAGCCCACATGATAATATCAACAGAATTTGGCCCAAGATGTTTAAATGATACAAGAACACGCATCAAGGTTAAATCTGCATGAATGCTCTGATATCTATGCTAGACATGATACTGCATTCATTCCTCATATTTGTCTCTGTTTGGCTCCAATCCTGCAGTTCTTAATGAACCTGAATAGTTCAATTTTATCTCCCTTAGTTGGAAGTTTTGTCTGAGTAAGGGTACATCATCACTACTGGCCGTATCGGCAGGTAGCAATCTATTTCTTGGGGATCGATATACCGCATCTCATCTAGATGCGATATATCGATCCCTGAACATGCTCCTGTCAACTTCAGAACTCCACCAAGGTGAACGGCGGTAGCGGAGTTGACAAGGGGAGCCACAGACTTCGATCCCGCACCGTGAGTATGGTAGGTAACTCAATCTAAGATACTTCGACTTCAGCTACGCTATTCACGTAGCTGAAGTTGCGTATCTTAGATCAATCCACCCCTACAGTGTAGACCAGCCCTAAGAACTGAAGAATTGGGCAGATTGTATGAAGAAAATGGGGTCAGATTTCCCAAGGAGTCCACTAAATTAAACACCCATTTGTCAAACATGGTTCTCCAGTTCTATGATGAATACAGGAGTTTTCATAGTAATACCCTTGGTAAGTGGATTCTGACCCTAGGGTTCTAATCACTGTCTTAATATATAATGGCTCCCTCAGTATAAATGATTTCTCTTTTTCTCTCTCTTTCCAGTGTCTTGTTGGAGTTTCTGTCTGAGACATAAAACATTATCATGTAAATGTCACATTTCTTAAGAAACTATCCTCTGTGATTTTTAATTAGAATATCCGCATGAACATCTGAACCTAGCTGTAGCACATGATGGAGTCTTGGGGATGACGATAAAAAAGGACTGCTCTCATTTTCAATTAAAGACCAAAGTTTGAAATGTTTGGCAAAGAAAATGTTTAAAAATATGCTCCTGAGCCACATGCAAGTTTCTGCAAAAATGACAAAGAAAAGAATTTTTTTAAAAAAAATTACATTTCCTGGGAAGAAGGGCAAAAGCCTGCAATGAGAAATTATATGGTAACCCCTCCCTTAATTTATTATCATGTCAATTTTCAGATTGCAGTGTCAAGGTTCTTTATGTTTATGAACATTTTTTGCATTCACCTAATAACTGAGAACCAAGGTGAATCTGTCAAGCTAATTTTAGTCTTGGCTTGAGAATTGGACTTTTTCAATTATGCTAATAATTTCATCCATACATTAATAAATCTGCAGTAAAACCCAGCATGCAAAGGACAAGGAATAGCTTCTTCTTTGTAAGAAGAGAAAACCAAATGCAAAACTTTCTCTTCTCTTATCTGTGCTGTGGCCTCTGGGCCAGAACCATCACTGGTGTAAATCAAAGTAGCTCCATTGGAATCAATGGAGCTTTGCCAGGTTATATCACAAAGGCCCAATATTTCATAATATGGCCTTGATCAATGTTCAGGAATCCCATTGAACTCAATGGATGTTCCACACATGGAACAGAGACAGCATTTGTAATGGAGATCAGCAGTGTTGATCTAATTGGTGAATATTGCACTAAGGCAGTAGGGACCTGCCTTCTCTTCAGGAACATGGAATGTACATGGGATTTGGGAACAAGTAATTCACCTCTGCAACCCACAGGCAGATGGCTGTGAGGCTGCTGTGGGTTGTGGAAGAGTCCTTCCTCAATCACTAGGGAAATTGCAAAGTAATATGAGTTCTCAGATCTCACACAGGCCCTGACACTGCAATCAAACCTCTGTGTCTATGCAAACTAATCAAAGGGCTGACTCAGTTTGATGCTGAGGATCCTTAGCTCCCATTTGTTCTATCAATAGCTGAAGATGCTTGTCCTCTTGCAGGAGGCACTCACCACCTCTCATAAAACTAGAATAAGAGCAAAAATGAACCTGGATCTGCTTTCTGCAGCAATCTGGATGCTACCTTGAGCGTGGGAATGTGAGACACACATTACAGTTTTGGGTCTGCTTTTTGTGTCTGTAGACTTGCTAAACCCTAACTCGCTTACTGCTAGGTAACATATTTTACTTCTCTGAAGTGTTGTTTTTCCCCTAGAAAGTAGTGTGGCATTTAAAAATGGAAGCCAGTGTCTAATCTACTGGCGAATTATTCCTGTGAGGGTTTTACTTGATAAATAACATACCAGAATCTGCTCTTCATTTTCTTGTAGGATAATAATGAAAATATCATTGCATAAGCCCAACGCTAGTACGATACATACTTTCCTCCTACACACTGTCAGACACTTGGATTTGCTCGTGCTCTCTATGCTGGGCATATTGCTAAAGGATCACATGAGGACAGTTGAAGCTTTCTTATAGCTGTTTGTTGAGAAACTGTGTGAAGAGAGCAAAACAGTAACAATGGAGGTATGCTGTGGAATATGAAAGATCATAGCAAGCCTAAGCAAACAGGTCCTGGAAAATGGTCCTGAGGACCTTTTATACCGTGAGTGTAGTTTCTGTTGCAATTTTGGTTGGGGTGGAGCTTTAGGAATCTTTTTCCAGACTCTAGCTTCCTATATAAAGTGTTGATCCTCCCCCACAGATATCGCAGATGATCTATTTCCTGAACTAAGTGAGGAGTGTATTTTCAATTTGAAATGTTTCCAGCATTATCTAATATTAAATACACAGCTGGATCGATTCCCAGGTCCCTCCTCCTTCTTCTTGGCTTGGAAGGCTGGAGTGAGACTCCAGTGAAGTGGTACCAAACCCTGTAAAAATGCAAATCCACCAGTTTCCTGAATTAGCTTAAAATCTGGAGCAAGTGCTAGAGGAGTCAATGTGTGATGGAATGGCTGGAGGCAGTGAAGAAGGCAGAGCCAGGCTTTTCAGAGCTCTTAATCAAAAGAATCAATTCAATGATCTGCTCCAAATTCAGAACAAACTATTTTTAAAACGAGGGTGAAAGTTGCTTTCTTCCCTATCCTAAGTTTTGTTGACCTCTTTTGCTTCCCTTTCCTCATGCTAGCACTACACTTAAAAGCACATTCCTGTGGGCCTACTCATATGTTCAAAGTTCTGCACACACTTAAGTTCTTTTCTCAACGGGAGCCAAAAAGGGTAAATTCCAAAACACCAGTCTAGGCTGTGAACTTGCAATGAGCTCTGCATGTGTGGCTCCCCAGTGAAGTCAGTGAGGCTCTGCTTACATGGAAGGGGTCTGCACACATGGAACTTCTTGCAAGACTGGGGCCTCGCCTAAACTAGGAAGTGCTGGAGATCTCAGAATATAATTCTGATCTTGCAAAAGATCCTCCAAATTAGAGCTGGTTGGGAATTGTCCACCAAATTGATCTTTTTAACAGAAAACACATTTTGAGGAGTGTGTGTGTGCGGGGAGGAATTGACTTTGCTGAAATTTTTCAATTTCCCGTCAGGAAAACTGAAACAATGTATTTTGTTCATTCCAGATCAGTTTAATATTAATCTGTATCCACATTAGCTGCCACGATATCTCATGGGAGTTGAAGTTCAGGTTCATCAATCCCCCATTCTCATCTCTGAGCCCAGCTCCTTGCCTGGGCTACATCTCCTCTGGTTGAACTATTACATTGTGTCATGGGCGTCACATGACGACAGGCTATAATTATCAAAATTTTGAAATCTAGGAATTTCCTGTGGGACCAACAATTTGAGTTTTGACCAGCTCTTCTCCAAACCAGATGGGTTCAGATGGATATTATAGGAATATCTGCATTTTTGAACTGAACCTCTGACCTTTTGAACTGAACCTCTGAACCTCTACTGAAAAGCAATGAGGACAATTGGAGAGGATGTCATGTTTTCTGACAGAACACAAAATCATTTCTTAAACTTATGGCCAGCAAATAATAATGTGAATGTCACAACTTTCTCATATGCTATTGGGTTTTGAACTTCAGCACTGTTCTCAAATTATGCTTCAATTTTCCAACTAAACTTCCCTAACCAAAAGCACACACATCTGTTCTGGTAAATAGTAAAATGAGAAGGCCAACTCGTCATCTGAGTGTTTTGTAGCTACGTAGTAGATTGCTGACTAGTCATAAGAAGAAACAGATGATTTTTTTTCTTTGACTACTTCATATTAATGGAAACTTTCCTAACTGAGTATCTCTAATATTGCTTTGTCATAATCATTTCTAGATGATCTGTTTTTCTTCATTTCTTTAAACAAAGGGGTCAATACTGTACTATTTGACTTCAGTGGCAGGTTTAGCTGAGTAGATATTGCAGGGTCTACCTTATGATGTCAAAGTTTGCTTTACTTCAGAGAGACAGCATTCACCCACCATGCCAAATTGCACATCTGGCTAACAGGCTAACACACTTAAGGAGGAAAAAGAAAATTCCACTTCCATATATAATGTGCAACAAATAACAATGTTGAAGAATCAAAAATACCTCTATATCAAATAATGAGGAGAATAGACACATGAACTGTAAATTGCTGTTCTCTTAGAGTTTGAACAGTTGCATGAAAACACATTATACTTGTAAACATTTCTATGCACCGTAGCGCTATGTTAATTTAAATATTCTATCAGTTCAAAGGATATCAATTGTCAAGGTTTTTTTATTTGCTATTTCCAAAAATAAACTATGGAAGCAAAAACTAAAATAAAAGGGAAAACCTTGGTTTATTTTTTCTCATGGAAACAATAACCTACATAGTGGAAACAGTGACCAATCAAGTGCAGTAGGATTTTTATGGATGGGATAACTCTAGAATCTTTGTTCTGAATAGAAATTGATACATTAAAATGTGCTTGTGACAACAGCAGCTTTAATGGTAGTAGCCAAGAATCATGAAGGCCACCCAAAAATCACTGTGTTATATATACTTGGGGCTGGGGAGGGATTTACTTTTGGAAAGACTGGGTAGAAAAAGTAAAGTGTAGCACAAGCTTATACATAGAATTGAACTTGTATGCATAGTTCCAACATTGAGTGGCTTTATTATAGGCATAAAACCAACACAACTGAAAATTCAATTTGCGATATCTTCATTTTCTCCTTTGGGAAGATATGGGGATAGGATTTTCCTGTGGTAAGGAAAGAATTAAGTATATGCCTTTGAACTGATGGAGGCTCCACCCTGGCCCAGCAGAAGGCTCTGGGTGAAATCCCAGCCCCATTGAAGCCAAAGGCAAAATTCCTATCGACTTCAAAAGGAGCCAGCATTTTACACCATATTCACTTGCTATGGTTATACACTAAGTGTTGCTCTAAGTTCTGTTCCAGAGGAATTCCACTGGCTTTAGTAAAAATACTCCAGATTTTCACTAGAGTCGTTGAGAGCAGAAGCTGGTCCCACTTGCATTCATTCACCTCCATAGTGTGGATGAATTCACACAATTTTTAATTATTTATTATTACTATTATTTATTTAAATTAAAATGTCCTGGGCTTGATTCTCACTTATACATGAATCAAGGCAGAAATAATGTAGCTTACCTGTGAGCCTACCTGGCTTTCCCATCATAGCTGGGAAGAATCTTTTATTAATTAGAGCGTTCTTTCCCACCTCAGAACCCTTTCTACCACAGCAATAGAGAATGTGAACTACTGTTTTAAACTCATTCAGACCTTCATCTGCTGGAAGCTAGTCTCAATCTTTCCATGAGAGTTTTCTCCCAAATACTAGTAATAACATTTGCAGGTTGGCAAATGAACTTTACAAAGAGTAATCACTGTTGCAAACCATAATCTCTGTCACATTTTTCCAAATGAAACTTGACCTAAGAATTGCTAATAGCCCTGTCCAAAGAGCCAGTCTAGAGAGGAGTCAGGGCTGCCCAGAGGATTCAGGGGGTCTGGGGTCTTCAGCAGTGGGAGGCCCCTCTTTCAGCAGTAATTCGGCAGCGGGGGGTCTTGGAGCAGAAGGACCCCCTGCTGCGGGTCTTCAGGGCACTTTGGTGGCGGGTCCCAGAGCGGAAGGACCCCACCACCACCACCAAATTGCCGCCGAAGACCCGGAGTGGAAGAAGCTCCGGGGTCCTGGGCCCTGCAAAAGTTTTCTGAGGCCTCCAGAGCGAGTGAAGGACCCCGCTCCAGGGGCCCCAAAAAACTCTTGTGGGGGCCTGGGGCAAAGTGCCCCACTTGGCCCCCCCTCTGGGAGGCCCTGAGAGGAGTATAAGATTTTGTGAATTGCCACATCCTAAATAACAGAGCATAGAACTATGATTTCTGTTAAGGCTGCTTCTGATACGCAGGGCCAGATTTTGATTTCATTTGCCCCACAGTAAATCCAGGGTAACTCCCAGGAAACCAAGATTTTTTATTTTAAAGTATCCACCTCTGAACAAAGTACGTTAGATGCTGGAGAGACATTTAGGGCAGAATTGAAACAATGACTTATTATGGACCTGGTACTGCAGTTGTTACAGAGTAGTTGCACTTAATCTTGTAATAGGTCCCTTTGGAGTCACTGGGCTAGATTCTGCATTGCCCTTATGCAAGTAGCGATTTGGGGTAGCAGAAGCAGTCAGAATTCCAGCCCATTCACGCCTGGGCCTGCTTCTTCCCATCTATCTTAGGTACCTCACTGGCCCTCAATTCCTCTGTACCTGGGCAACTTTAATGTATGTACTCTCACCTGTGAGGTAGGGAAGTGCGATTGTCTGTGTTGCACAAATGAGGAACTGAGGCATAAGCAGACTAAGTGACTTGCCTGAGGATATGTGAGGTGGAGCAGGTAACTGAACCGGCATCTTGCACATCCGTGGCTAGCACCCTAATCACTGGAACAGCCATCCTGGCTAGAAACACTGGCTATTCCCCACCAGGGGTGGCTCTAGACATTTTGCCGCCCCAAGCACGGGGTGGTCCACCGAAGCCGCTCGACCAGTGGACCCTCCGCAGGTAAGCCACCGAAGGGAGCCTGCCTTCCACCCTCGCGGTGACCGGCAGAGCGCCCCCCGTGGCTTGCTGCCCCAGGCATGAGCTTGGAGCGCTGGTGCCTGGAGCCGCCCCTATTCCCCACTATGCAGAGCTGACTCCAGAAGTTAATGAGATGGGCAGGGGGAGGGAAACTGAGACAGATGCCTTTGTTTTCAGTTTATAATTTGAAGAGATGACCTGACTCCATGATGATGGGTGCCCCATAAGAACCTAGGTAAATCACAGCATCCATCTTATGAGGGCAGTTCCACGTTTGCGGGGTCTGACATCAGGGACGTTGTTTCTTTCCTTTGTTTCCATAGCAAATTCCTTGTGGGGTGATGATGAAAAACTCGCCACAGATCAACATGCCTCAAAATATATGAAACTTGTAAAATATTGGAAAATAAAACAAAGCAAACAAAACCCTTGTGCTTTCAATTTGCAGAGCAAAGCCTCCAAAGCACGAGGGCATTTGGAAATGATTTCAGATACGCAGAATTCATGAAACTTGGACAGGATTGTATTTTTTTCTCTCCCTTCCCCTTCAGCAATTCACTACGTTACAGAATACATCAACTGAAAGCACTGTGGGAGGCTTGGCCCTGATACAATCGAGAAGATTATAATGAATCTCACTCTAAAGGAAGAAGAGTGGGGAACTCTAGCAAGAGAGAGATAACATTTGTGGGCTATGATGTAAGTCAGAGCAGATGCCAATGACAGTGGGTGGAGGTGAGACAATGTCAGTCACTGGGATTAATTATTTTCCTATAAAAACATAGCAGCCGCAGCTCTACCAAGTTTTGTGAGGTGGGCTGTCACACAGGAGATGGGTCATTTCACAGTGCCAGAGGGTAGGTTCACTAGTCTAGTAGAGAATTGGATGTCTCATTGCTGCACATTTGCACTGTCATAGTTCAGGCAGAATTGCAGTTTCCATTAGAAACCCCCTATACTGAAGAGTTTATAAACCCAGCCAGGAAAATTTGCTCCAGGCTGAAATGAGGCTGGCAAGGTCTCAGTGCAAGAGCAAGATTATTAGTGTGGGGTATGTTTTTCTTTGTGCTGAGAGAAGTAAAAGTTACTTGATTGAACAAATGACAACCAGTGCATTCCTAATTGCACTTGATATTTTGGAGGAAATATAGAATCATAGAAGTGTAGGACTGGAAGAGACCTCCAGAGGTCATCTAGTCCAGTCCCCTGTAAAAGCATGGTACTAAAATTTACAAGAGGGTTTCTCAAACAGGGGTCGCTGCTTCTGTAGGGAAAGCCCCTGGCAGGCCAGGCCGATTTGTTTACCTGTCTCGTCCGCAGGTCCGGCCAGTCATGGCTCCCACTGGCCGTGGATTGCTGCTCCAGGCCAATGGGAGCTATTGGAAGTGGTGTGGGCCAAGGGATGTACTGGCCACCGCTTCCAGCAACTCCCATTGGCCTGGACCAGCGATCTGTGGCCAGTGGGAGCCGCGATCGGCCGGACCTGCAGATGGGGCAGGTAAACACACCAGCCTGGCCCACCAGGGGCTTTCTCTACAGAAGCAGTGACCTCTGTTTGAGAAACCCTGATTTACAAGGTGCCAGGTCCCCGTGAGTTTTTTAAATATACACACGTATCATATCACTACTATGTATTTACACAATCCAGAATCCCCAGTGCCAGTTAAATACTCCAGGTCCCAGAGGATGGGTGTCACCATCGTTACAACTGGCAATAACTGGCATCCTTCGTAGCAATCTTAGCAAAATGGCCTCTGAATGGTTCTGGAGACTGAATTCCACTGACTTTTCCAGAGGGCCTCCCTTAAGGTCAAGTTTGGCTCAGGCAAGCTTGCACTGGTGCTGCTAATATAGTACCTGTTCTGTGGATAAGTCAGTCTTCTATTTACAGGACTTTCATATTGGACCTTTCACCTGTACAAGTGCCCATGAAATTTCAACAGTACATATTTTAAAGACAGTTTATTAAAAACAAATCGAAATAACATTAGAGGCACAAACAAACAACACCCGTGTGGACATACTGGGCTGGGGATTCACCCCAATTCATGCCTTCATACTTTTCCGCTATTAGAAAGATTTACCTTAAAGACATGAGGACATCTCTGCCTGTGGTGAACAATGGAATCAGTGGAACCCTCTACACCTGCAGAGTATCTGGACAGTGGTGTTGCCAAACACTTGGTATTCCCCGGGTTTTGTCAATGGGTGTCACAACTGCAAAATCACTTACTGTATGGGCAGTTTGGGTGTTTCATAGTAAATAAATCTGGGAGAGGAATGGGTTTTTTTTTTTTTTCATCTTTAGGTCTTAGATTTTAAGTGAATTTGGTGCTCATGAAGCTGAGGGACTATGCTGATCTGCCTGTGTGAAGCACTTTGAGATCTATGAGTGAAAAGCACTATATAGAAGTGAGGTGTTATTCTTATTAATCATTTTGGCTGGGCACCTAACTCTCTTAGATCCCCTTAAAGATTCCAGCTTTAGATTAGAGACAAAAGCAGTGTGGACAGACACTGTGGAAGCTTCCCACATGGCTCGACCAATGCCTCTCTGCCTTGGCCTGTGCCAGAGCTGCTATTGAAATCCAGAGCCTCTTTTCTGTAGAGACTGATCTTTATGTCAAACCATGTGTGTGTTGGTTTGAGAATGTTCAGAGATGGGACTAGGGTGAGACTGCCAGGTTCATTTATGCTAGTGAGCAGGGCAGGCGTTTGCACGTACAGGAAGTCTCCAGGGGCAGAAAGCATGTGCATTAACCCACTAGGCCACATCACTTATGAGATAAAAACTATAATTCCTATAGCTGGGAATCAGGAACTTCTTACTTGCAGGAGAAAGGAGAATCCCCATTTAGCGTTCTGTCTTTAAAAGAAGATATCTAGGTCCTGTATATTGACCTGATAAAAGCAGCAGAGAATCCTGCGGCACCTTATAGACTAACCTGTTAGTCTATAAGGTGCCGCAGGATTCTCTGCTGCTTTTACAGATCCAGACTAACATGGCTACTCCTCTGATAATTGACCTGATAGTAGAATTAAGGGGAACGGGCGAGACGTGAAATCTTCCTTTAGCAAACACATCATTCGGAAGGATTAAAATATTGCTTAAGTGTGTCCTTTTATCATCATGCCCCTGCTAAAATAGAATGTGTGCAAAACGGATGAGTCATGACAGAGAGTTAATTAGGAAATCAGAACTGTTTTTACAATATGCTTGCTGTGCAGGGTGGGGTGGTACAGACCACATTTTACTTAAACTCCACCCAGCTGGCATGGGCACATCATGCTTAAATGTACGCATGTTGAGTAGTCCTGTTGCAGTCATGTGCATACAGGATTGGGGCCTAAAAATACATCTTAGCTTCTCCTGAAGAACACTGCATCACTGGAAAAATCATTTTATGTTATGTGCAAACAGGGCCCTACCATTTTCTGAGCTAGGTTGTGGAAGCATCGATGGCATGTACAGTACTTGGTGCTTTGATTAATCATCCACCAACAAGTGTTCGCTCTAGGGTTTCCTAATGGCTGCCATCAGTTCTGTCAAACTATGGGACTTATCATCTCCTGACAAATGTAATACTGCAGTGAAGACCAGTCCTGGTCCAAGGACCCGTAGCGCTATATTAATGGCCACTCCTTCAATTGCGGTCATAAGCATTTTGCCTGTGTGATGTATTAAACCCTGTTAAAATTGCAAGTTTTCACTATGACTTTGTAAAAGGGCTTCCTGGTCCTGCTTGCAGACTAGGGGTGTCGGTAGGGATGCATGGCATGCGTGTCTTTGGCACACAGTCAGTCTTCAATAGAGCCAGTCTAGAGCAAGGTGGCTTGAGCTGTGTCTCTCTGCCTTAGGTAGCAGTCTACTACCTCTCTCTCTTTGTGATTGGTTGTATGACAGATTTCTGGATTCTTAGAAATAATGTAACGTTATGCAGCTACCTTTCAGGAAGAGTAGAAATGTTTTTTTTCTCTAGCTCACTATGTAGATCCTGTGAACATAACAGCCTGCAACTGAATTCCAATGCACATGTGCATTTCACACAAGGGTACATATGTGCATGTGCAAGCAGAGTTATTTGAGTGTACACATTTACACACACATTTTGAACACAGGGCCAGAAGACACACTTGTCAGTCATAGTGACGCTGAAGATGTTGGGAACAAATGTCAGACACCTATTGTAGACCATGTGTTCCTCAAGAGAAATGTGGTATTTTCAACAGAACACCAATTTTATTGTCATTGAGGTACACAGCAGGTGATGATCGACCCACAATAGTATCAGAGGTTCAGTTCAACCCTCCAACATTTCTCCTTCTTTTTGTCTGAACTTAGTCATCTCAGACTTATGCATGGAATTGGAAATCTCTCAAGAACAGGCTTCCAGATAAAAATAAACTTAGTAATGGGGTCTTTGAAGGCTTAATCCACATGCTCTATATTCTCTTCCCTTCTTCTGAAAACAAAACTATCTGATTTTTGCTCTCACTTATGCTGATTTGACACCACTGTAACTCCATTAACCTAAATGGAGTTACTAGTGTATCTGAGACTAGAATCAGGCCCAGTGGGCTTTCTTGGAACTCAATTCATTATTTTTCTTCCTTCTGCTCAAAGTCTGTCTCATCTGTGCGTTCTGGGCAGCATGATATGACTTAATAGCATGATATCAGCTAACAATGACCACTTTTTGAATAAACAAAACCTACTTTATGGGACTCTCACCACACAAATGCACATGATGTGTACTTATCAGGAATCCTTTTAAACTGACCTGGAATTTAATTAAGTATGTCCCTATCAACTTGTGTGGCCTGCAAGGCGTGAGTATCTGTATGCGTACCTGAGCCAAGTATTTAAAAATAGAAATTACAAGAACTCATAGTCACTGTCAGTCTCTTTAATATATAAACATGGTCAATGTTTGGAGGTCTGCAGTGTGAATCTAATGCCATCATACGGCTCCGTGTATCTCAATGTAGTGGCTGTTACAGCCTGCTGCATATAGCTGCTTTGTCATTTGTTATTCTGTTTATTTTCTGGGGTCAGCTGGTTTGCATTTATGAAGGGACATATTTCTTCTGAATGACTTGGAGAAAGTATTCATTTCTTGCAGAGTTCACAAGTCTTGGTGTTTTAAAAATCTATTTACAGAGCATGAGCTCTTGCGTTAACAAATCCAGATGTAGAAATAAGGCTATAATCCAACAAGGATGTCTACTGCACATTTCCAGTTTGCAGTTCTCAGCCTTTAGAGAGGGGCTCCAGATCACCTCAGGTTTAGGTCTCTCATGCACCATGTGCCAAATTCCAGCTATACCAATTCCATGCAGGAGACTGCAGTGCAAACCTGCATTTAGCAAGAGTCCAAATTCAGATCTGTTCTATGTTATGTGCTAGTGTAATTGAGATACAAGGACTGATTCCTCAGCTGCTCTCACTTACACCAGCTTAATTCCATTGACTTGCTGAGTTACTCTTGATTTACCCTGGTAAAAGGAAGCTCAGAATCAGGCCCTATGTTTTTACCAGTGTTTTTTTTTTGTTCTAAAACTCTCCATGGTGCTCTTTGTGCTGTCACTGTAAATCTGGAGTCACGTTACTAGAGACAATAGAGTGGCTCTGGATATACACTGATGTCAAGAGCAGAATCCAGCCCCTCCTGTAGGTTCAAGTCAAAAGTCTGAATTAGGGCTTGGACAGAGTCACTCTAGGGCAGAGAAGTGATCGTGCACTGGCTGAGCAGTGCTTGACAAAGCCCTGGCTGGGATGATTTAGTTCGGGATTGGTCCTGCTTTGAGCAGGGGGTTGGACTAGATGACCTCCTGAGGTCTCTTCCAACCCTGATATT
This sequence comes from Chelonoidis abingdonii, assembly GCF_003597395.2. Taxonomy (NCBI): domain Eukaryota; kingdom Metazoa; phylum Chordata; order Testudines; family Testudinidae; genus Chelonoidis; species Chelonoidis abingdonii. The sequence goes on from NC_133777.1 coordinate 13,668,545, forward strand.
CTATGATTCTATGCTGGAGGAAGAGCTTGTGGCCGAGCAGAGCAGGGCATACACACTGCCTCCAGGGATGATGGAGGAAGCATGCTCACCAGTGACTCTTGATTCCACTCGGGTGTGGCTATGCATGGGATGTGGAGAGCAAACAGTCCTGCCCCTATCCAGATATGACCCCTTACCCCTTAAGTGCTCGTATCAGTGTCAGTGCCCTGAATAACACTCAGGGACTCAGGTCTTCTGCTCACACTAATATAGCATTATGGACTTGTGTGAAATCATCCTTTGTTTATGCTGGCAGAAGTGAAGGGAGAACCAGGCCTAAGAGATGCAAGTTGGCACTTTGTGGGCCCCATTCCCCACCCTGCTGCACCAGTTTGATGCCGGTGTAACTCCACTGGATCCAACGTCAGTCAGAAACCACATGGATTTTTATTTCATAGCCAGGCTAGGAAATGTAACATTTCAGAGAAATTGGAAGTTTGAAAAATACAGAGGAACTGGACAAGCCTGCAGCCTGACATTCAAAAAGGGGATGTTCACATCACTCTACAGGGTAAGAGCAACATTTGGCCAGGTTTTCCACTGGGAAATGCAATCTGTTTCTCTTGTAATGTAGATCATATTAATATGCACATGTATAGTTAAAAAACCTCAACCCCATTCACCTTCTGATTGCCATGGTGTTTATAGAGCCCCCTCTCCAGCGCTCGGCAAGGAGAGGGTTAACACTCACTCCTTGCACAGAGGAAAGACCACAGCTGCATGGCCTTAGTACAGGGCTTGTCTGAGTAGGAGGGCTGGGACAGCTGTCATGGATTAAGTGATTCCCCAATATACTATTAAATGGCTGTGCTTCAAGGGGTTAGGTTGGCTAGAATGGGATTGGGGTTGTGTTAGGTAAAGTACAGCTTGATCACTTTTTTTGGCCAAGCTCTGAATTTATGGATGAGATTTCTTGAGTAATGTTTAAATTTTCTCTGTAAGAAACTGTTTATTTTGAGGGAGGGATCTGAAATTAAGTGGAAGGGGATTTTTTAACTAATAGTTTAAACTGTGATTTAAGCTTTCTTTTATTCACTGCATTCCCCCAAAGCCCAGATGTGCTTGTCAGTGAGACTCTGGGATGATTGGCCTTGCCTCTGAGTTTGGCTTACTTGACTTGCTATATTAAAGGGAGGAAGAAAATAGGTTAGAAGCTCTGGCTGCAAGAGGGAATAGAAAAGATCCAGCTTTATCTGAGAAGCTCTGTAGTGGACTAATAGATTAATAGAGATGTTTTTGTGACTTCAGAGTTGTAATTGGTGCCCTATGATGTGGAGCTAGGGGCTTGGGTTCTGTTCTGGGTTGCACTGGTATAACAAGGCAGAATTTGATGGTATTTGATTGTATTAGAGCAGAGGAGTTACTCTAATATTTTTTAAGGCCTTTTGTAGTAGGTGACGCTCATTAGAAACATGAGTGTTGCTGAAATCACGTCTAAGGAAGTGAATGTTAACATTTTATTTAACTTGTAATGAAAGGTCACCAGGTGAGGCTGGAATATTGTCCAATAAGAAGATAATAAAAGTAAGCCATTCTCATTCAGCTGGGTCACCTGGGGCCTGGTTTATGTGGACTGCTTAGAAAGTTTCATATTCTCCAATGGAATTGTAGTACTGATAATTCTGGAGAATTACCAGAACTGAAGAGAACTTTGAATGTTTCTTCATGGATAATTTCTGCAGTTCAGTGAACCTCAGTCTTTTCCCAGATGCCTTCCTGGACACACCTCTCACCATAGAGGTGTGCAATTTCAAAAGAGGGGAAGATTGTCTATTGGAAATGTCAGGTCATACACTTAATATGTGCAGACCTGGAGGAGGGAAAAAAGTACTGCTTTGAAAAAGGAAGCACACTCTATCTTGTGCTCTTTAGAATTGTAGAATATCAGGGTTGGAAGTGACCTTAGGAGGTCATCTAGTCCAACCCTGTGCTCAAAGCAGGATTACTTCCCAGACAGATTTTTTGATCCAGATCCCTAAGTAGCCCCCTCAAGGAGTGAACTCAAACCTTAGGTTTAGCAGGCTGATGCTCAAACCACTGACTATCTCTTCCCCTACTTTGCTATAAACAAACACTGGCTTTGACTCCCTCACCACCAACATGACTTCTCTGGTATTTAGAAAAAAATATTACTTATGCCATTTCTAAAACACCAAAGGCTGAAGTTATTAAAGTCACTTTAAGGATTTGCATACCTGTTTTCCATTTGAGATGAACAGGAATTGGCTGTCCAAATCCCTTTGTTGGCTTTGAAAATCCCATTCAAAATACTTAAAGAAGTACATTCTAAACTCCATTTCTGCTTTCTGTAACCATTACAGAAAACCATATTTGGATTATTTTGGCATTAATATTTGTCTTGTTAAATCAATTTTACATAAGACATCTGTCCTTCATTTTCTATATTAAAATATTTTTTTTGGAGAAAGGCAATCTGACACAGCTGTTGCACTGAAACACATTCCTAAGACCAATTTTGTTTCACTTTGTGCCTGGCAAAGGCCCATATGATATTTTCCATGCATCGTGGCCATAAATTGAGTAATGGACAAAAATCTTTGTTTTTCTTAGTGTTACAGCTACTCTTTCAGGAAAGTATTCAAATTGAGTTGCAAACATTTTATTTCCTGACCTGAAGTGTAGGGTGTGATAGGTGGTAAAAAATGACTTAGGAGCTGACCCAAAGCCCATTGAAGTCCAAGAAAAGACTTGACATAACTTCAGTGGATATTGGGTCAAACCTGCAAGTGATCAGTGCCTGCAACTAGTGGAAATCTGGCTTTATTTAAAATGCTATTCACACAATGTTACCAATACACATTCCCTCATCTGCCAAATACATTTCCTAGCTCCATTTCCCTGCTTACTGTCTTGGTGTTACCCTAGTTTTTGAACTAGGTCTGTATGGGTTCCAACAAATTATATATTCAGATCTTGATTCTACAATGATGTTACATAGATAACTGATTAAATAGTTACTCCTGCTTTACACTAATACAGGAGAGATCTGAATCAAGCCCATAGAATCAGTTTTCAAAGGGAAATATTTTTGGCTTTGAATTTCTGAATGGCCATCTCAAACAAAAAGGAGTAAGACTGGCTCTTGGGCCTTTAAGTAGAAGTCAATATGATAGCTCACTTGTCAGTCATGTTCAGGTACAGTTGAATGACAATATTTTGGGAGCTACTCAAGGGTCCCAAGGAGATGGAACATCTTGTTACAACTGATGTGATGAAAAGGATATTGTTTCCAGCCCTGTTGCAATGGCTAAACCTCCTTCCATTCCAGCAAGATTGGCAGGACCAATCTTGGGGTGGATTGTCCCAACCCAGTCTGAGGATCGGATGGTGGGTTGAATGCACATGTAATTCCCCAATAGTTGCCATGTGCTCCTGTGGCTAGCAAGAGACATGGAGAAGCAGATCATCCTAACCTCATTTTAAAAGTGTTTGGGAAGTTCTGGTATACCAACAAAAACCAAGATTAAAAGGCAACCTTTTGCTTTTCTGTTCTCCTTCCTTATTGGCTCCCAGCAGCCTCCACAGTGTGCTATTCCCCCTCCCTGGTAGAGGAATGGAAAGAATCTAGGATCTGCCTCCCCAATGCATCTACCAAAGCAGCTGAGCCAACATGATGGGGAAATCTGCTGCTGATAAATATCAAGAGTGGATTCCTTCCCCTCCAGCCCCCAGAGGAAGTGAAAAATTAAGAAGAAAGCTGTGACTTGTCTCTCCCTGAAGTACTCTTGAGGCAGTGCAGCTACACTGCCCTTACTCACAGCACTTAGTCAGCTTGTCATTTTACAACATGGAATACTGCATTGTCCTATTGACCCCATCTGCAGCAGATCTGCACACTTTTGAGTTCGTGGGATGCTCTGTAGAAATGGATGAGTCTTAGATAAGCAAAACTACTGTGGGAGATGCAGTTGTGGGACCTGCCAAGGTACTTGGGTCTCTGCACCTTGTTGGTGTAGAATGTGCCGTTATACTTTAGCAGCTCCAGAACACTAGACATTTTCTGCTATTGAGGAGTCGTGGTCCACATTGGAACCAGCAAGGGGCTCATGTGATAGGAACTACTGTGCCATAAGTTCTGGCTTCCTGTCTAGCGTCAGCCACATATGCTGGGTTGCAGTCCTTTCCCTCTACACAGATCTGTATATGACATCCACACTTGGCTCTCTCTATTGCTTTTTGTAGCTATGTGCAATGTGCTGTATATCAATATAGGATATACAGTAGCAGCATGCCATGCCCTTGATGGAGATGGAGGAGTGGCAACTGCTTTACCCTGTGTTTACTCCTATTCACTCTGGCCTAGAACGAGTAGCTAATGCAGAAGAGAACTGGGTGTCTCCAGCATGCAGGGTGGTATGTAACTCTCCTTGCACCATGCTGTCAGGGAAAAAGCAGCAGGGCTCTGACACCTTCTTTGCAAATCTGCATAGGAGGCCATCAGAAGAGAGCTCCCTGGGACATCTCCCTAATCACTTGCACACAGGTGCCCTGGCAACGAGAACCCGGACACAATAAATATAGCAAGGAGTTAAATAATTTGTCAAGCTATGCTTCTCTCCCACCCCCATGCACAGAGTATTTTTATTTTGAGCAAGGTAATTAACATTTCTATGCCTGTGCGTATGTTTTATTTATATGTTCCTCAGGTATCTCATGAAATTACAACATGCTCAGGGAGAAAAGTTCCATAACTGAATAACAGTAAATGTTTCCAGAATCCTTCAGGACAGGGGAGAGATTACAAGAAGAAAATGCAGAATAACGTAGACATTGGCCTAAAAGGTTCCTAGCCTACCGACGTACCAGAATCCAGCACAAGAAATCATAATTACTAATAACAAAAGGTTGGTGTATTACTGAAACTCCATTCAAACCAAAACACATGCACAGCTTGTATAGTAGTGGGTTTATTTTGAAGATAGGTTTGGTTTAAAGCTAATTTGCTGAAGGACAGACACATTAGGAAGAATGCTTTCTCTGGAGATCAACAGCTTTATCCTTGAACCGACTGCCTTGTATAAACACCCGTAATTGAGTTAAAATTCCATACAGGCAGCCTGGATTAAAAATAAACATTAACAAAATAAACAAAAGTCATGAACAGAGGCGAGAGAAACCATTGTAAAAAAAATACCGTTTGAAGCATTTGCCAGCATGTACATACTCAAAAAGATTAATATTTTAGCACTGTAGGTCACAATAATAAACACATTCCATCTTCTAAGAGAATAGTTAAGTATCATCTGTTTCCAGCCGTGGTCCTCTATTTCCGTTACAGCATGTCTATACTATACAGTTAATCTGGGCTCTTAGCCAGGTTAGCTTCGCCACTCCCAGACAACACACCCTGACCTCTGAGCTGGGTTTGAAAGTGCTTAAAAGCCTGAGCTAGTTTACCTGGAGGGCCGTATGGGTTAGAACTCGAGCCCTGTTTTCACTCAGGCTGATAAGCCCCACTTTGCAATGAGGACGTAAGCAAAATCACTCAAGTGCTGATAGTTCGCCAGCCATAGCTCCCCCTGCGGGACAGCCCAGTTCTCTCGCGATTGGCACAATGGAGTGGGAAAGAATCCTTGAGCCCATCAGCACAAAGAATGATAGAATGTACCTTAGTCACACCTGGGTAAGGGCAGAAACGATGAGGACACAGTAATCCAGATAGGTTTGCAATGGGGACACCCGCACCCAGGCTAAACTAACCTGGATGCTCAGACTCAGGGTCCCAATCAACCAGGTTAATGGTGCAGTGTAGACATAGCCACAGTGTCCTTTTGAAATGTATCTTTCTTAAATTCCTGAATGAAACTGGTTTAGTTCAAAAATTCACATGGCCTCGTAAAATATAGATGAACCGTGGACCATTTCAGTAGAGGAATTTCCATGGAGCTCTTTCTCTTATAATAGAAGTTATTAGATTTTGATCTGGGAAACTGATCCAGATCTCAATGATCCTAATGGCAAAGATAGCTGAATCAAATCTAATGTGAATGCCAATTTTTTCCTTCTTTTAGCAGTACCGAAGAACTTACTTTCTTATATACAGTAGGAATTGCAGAGATGAAAGCAGACTTTTACCAAAGATGATATTTGAATCAGAGAATCTTATTAAGCTAATTGGATAAGGCAAGTTCCCTCAGCTCATTAGACAAAATAAAGGCAGAGGAATCTCCATTTTCTCTGGCACACCAACAGGTTCAGTATTTTGGACACAACTTCCATAACTTGCCTTGATTATGGCAATCCATCACATCAACCTATAAAGAGAGATTCCCATAAGTCAGCTGTCCTTGTATGTTTTCCTTTCAGTAAATACATCCTAGGACTTTTCAGCCTGCAGAAATGGTACTGGGATGTTGCCACTGTTGAGATTCAACAGACTTGATGCTAGACATTAGCTATGCAGTGCTGCAGTCAGTGATGCTGGGCTGCCATCTTTTGCAGAGTGGCATCTGACCTCCTTTCAGACATACTTGGATAGCCTTTCTTTAGTGGTGAACTCAAAGTAACCAGAATGACTCAAGTTATGCTGTAAGATATTAATGGCTGCAGAAGGTGAGTCTTGGGTCCAAAGACAATGAGACTTCATTAAAGCCAATAGGTGTGCCAAGTATTCTTTTTAGGCTCAACAGAAGGCACAGTCAAGCCCCTTTATGAGGCACTCAGCTTCATGGCAGGTCAGAGATTTGCTGTGCGAATGGAATAGTTTTTTCTGGATGCAATTGCCAGGGGCTAGGAGATCTGCTGCAGCTTTGTTTGTTGGAGGCAGAAAGCCAAGAGAAGAAGGTGAAAGTGTGAGCCCTTAAAGAACACAGAGGGACTTTGTTGGGCACAGCTTGCTGGAGGGGTTTCTGAGCTAGGAAACTGCCGATTGTTTTGACTGTGTTGAGGGAAATAGTACTAAATAAACAAGATGACACCAAGAACACACCTGACATATCGCTGAGTTCTCATCCTAATGGAAACAACACTGAAAGGCTCTGAACTTTGGCTAGCTGCAAAAGGGGAGGATGCTAAAAATGAAAGTGATTGCTCCCAGAAAAATAGGATAAACCACACTGGTGCAGAAGCCCTGCACAGATTAGGTGACATTTTAATGTGTTCCTCTTTGTGCTGCAGCTCTTCCAGAACTTTTGACAAACAAAGCTTAGTGAATTTTCACATGCTGCATTGTAAACCTATTTTTGTGCACAAAACCAGGATCACACCAGTCTCTTCTGCTCTTAGAATCTAGCATCTTAAACCATGTGAAAGAAATTGATGAAAACTTTTGCACAAATAATTTTACAGAAGAGATCTCCCCAAATTTACCTAGTGCTAGTACTGACTGCCTCTCATGGTGTGACCTCAGCATGTCACTTTACACCTCAGTTTTATTTATCTGCAAAGTGCCATCAGGTAGGAGGTAGCAGTGAAATGAACAGATTTAGGGGGAAGTGTGTCTAGCCATTGGGCTCAGAGACTTGAGGAGAGGCTTGATACGTAGTCCAAAGTTTCCAGTTTTATCATTGCTTGTTTGTGTTAGAAAAGTTATTTTTGGTTGCTTTCTGTGCTTCATGAGGATTCTAAAATGACTAATTTGATGTGACATTTACTAATGTAGTATGATCAGACATAATTTGATCTTATTAACTCTTATCGTAGCATATTAGCAAACATCGGATTTTATTTGAGAAATTTGCACATGCTGTAAATTAGAAGACACCTTGAAATCATCCTGTATTAATATAATTTATCAGCTTGATGTTTGGTAGAGTTCAGACCAACCCACTATACTGTAGTGTAAATACTGGCCATACAGCCACATTGTGTACCTTCTTAAGTGACAGTACTTCCAGGAGTAACTCGGGAATATTGTAGACACCCCCAACCCCCACAAAAATCAATGTTTTGTTGTGTTCTTGGAGGCACCTTCTTGCGACTACTTGTACTAGTTCCTGGAAATTACTGAAGGCAGTTGAGTGAATTGAGTAATTTATTCCTATCTCACTTGTGTTTGTGAACAAAGGTTGACCTAAAAAGGTTCAGCAAATGCCATGTACTTCAGACATGAAGGTGTCTTAAAGTGTGGTGTCAGGAATTAGCATTTCAGATGTGGAACTCTAAAAGACTACACTAGCAAGAAAGATAATTGGTAATGATGTAATGCAGCTGTGACAGCCCCTACAAATTGTCAGATTAACCCATGTAATTTTGCTTTCAGTTTTCTCTTTAGGCACTTGTCAGATTTTTAGACTAAAAAAATTCTATGCCACTGACTAAAACCATCAGCAGGACATGAAAGGTTAATCTCCCTGATCATCTATGTAATATATCTCTTTCTATATCTCTGGAACAGACCTTTTCATCTCTGTGCTACAGTCGTGGCTGCTTACCTCTAATCAGTCACATATGCCACCGGACCATCCAATTTGTTGCGGACACAATTTACAGACTTCAGAAATAAATGCGTTAATAATTCATTTAAAAAAATTAGATAAAAATTAGAAATCCTTGATTACCTTACAAGACCCGAAAGTGTGCTAAGACTTTAGACCAAGGCAGTGTGGTCTTGTGAGTAGTTCAGTACACTAGACCTACAAGACTTGGTTTTAATTCCCAGTTCAGGAACTGATCTGGTGTGAGACACTGGGCAAGTCACTTCCCTTCTCTGTTGTCTCCACAGAATATAAGCTGTTTGGTGAAGAGACCCTCTCTTACCATAAGTGTTTTTTTTCTGTTTTTTTTGATGGCATCCAACACAATGGGCCCCGATCTCAGCTGAGACCTCTACACCACTGGCTCTCAACTTTCTCAAACTACTGTACCCCTTTTGGGACTCTGCTTTGTCTTGCGTTTACCCAAGTCTCACCTCACTTAAAAACTACTTGCTTAGAAAAGCAGACATAAAAATACAAGTGTTAGAACACATTGACTGAAAAATGGCTTACTTTTTCATTGTTACCATAGAATTAGAAAACAAATCCACTGGAATATAAATATTGTGCTTACATTTCAGTGTATCGTATATACAGCAGTATAAACAAGCCATTGCTTGTATGAAATTTTAATTTGTACTGACTTTGCTTGTGCTTTTTATATAGCTTGTTGTAAAACTAGGCAAATATCTAGATGAGTTGATGTACTCCCTGGAAGATCTGTGTATACCACTGTTGTAAAATAAAGCATCTGATCCTTCATCCGTGGAAAGCTATGGCTAAAATCTGACTGTTGACAGTGATACCATTGATTTATAGGGAACAAAAAGATACAAGCTATTTCTCAAAGAGCTTCCAAGCTAAATTTTAGATGACTAAATATCCAGCGTCACAAACAGTGGGGAAGGGGATGGAACAAGGCAGAAATGCATTCATGCAAATACCCATGAATTAGTTATATGCACTTGGCAGTTTAGCTGCTAATGTTTTTTCTTAATATAAAACAAGAAAAATGAAGGTAATGAATAGATATTAAAAGAACCAGACAAACTTTTTGCAAAAACTTTCATGAAAATGTTCTAATATTTTTTGTTTACCAGCTCCAATAGTAAATATTAATGATTCAATCACAATCAAGTTATACACAAGTCTTATTGAATTTCAAGGGATTACTCAGATGTGTAGTTACTCCCATGTATAATTGGCTGTGCAGGATGGAGGCCTACATTTTTACCTTAAATTTTGGGCTGTAGAGAGAATAGTTTATACTGTATTCTACCTTGTTTAACTTTGTGTCAAAATATACAGATGCATTCTAATGTCTTGGCTGATTTCAAAATAACTTCTGGCAAACAATTGATTCCTCCCCTTTGAACAATTATTTCGATGCAGTTTTCACAATATTATTTTGAAATAAATGAAAATATAGTAATAGTCCATCACAATAAGTTAGTCACATGTCCCAAAGGAAACAGACTGCACCACCTACAGTGAGCATAGATGTAAGGAATTCAGGATTCCTTTCATTGACGACCATTTTTCAGAAATATCCAGAATAGAGTGTCTTGAATCTTGTTCCACAGAACTTAGTTTCTTCTAGGTATATATTTCTGGCTTTTTCTTGCTTAGATGAAGTGTTTCACTTAGAAAAAATAAATCAACAAAAAATGCTTCCGAGTTCCAAGCTTTTTCTGAGAAACATTTTTTCCAAACATCAGAACCATTCCAGTCTGTTGCTGTTACCTGTTAGCCTGATCTTTGGTTCCCTCCTGTTCTCTTCCTGTTCCCTTCTTCAGTTGCAGCCCAAAAGGTCTGATTATGGAAGATCAGGTCAGTCAGTCTGGTTCCAAGAGTTGGAACTCTTTCCATCTTTTTCTCGGCCTCCAAATTGCTGCTGTACCATCTCTAGCACAGGGAAGAGTTCTTCATTCTCAGCTGAAGTCTACTGAGTCCTACAGTCCACCATGCTGCACGGCACTAGAAGAGATTTGGGTAAAGATGTTTGCACAGACGTTTGCACACAGCAAATGATTCTCAGGAATTCTGCCGTTGACTGAATTCCAGGGATAAATAGCATAACCCTTCAACAAAATGGGTAAGAAACTCACACTAGTGCTCACAAATATTCATTTGAATAAAATATTGGCTCAGCTCTACCTGCTTATGCACCATATATCATTATTATATTTATTTACAAAGAATTTAAGAGTCCTATGTAGATAACAGCAATGAGCCCGACCTCAGGCAAAATGGGTAAAATTTTTAATTTAAGTGAATACCAATGGATTTTGTTTTGAGACATTCTTCCACACATATTGTTGCAGTCATGATTTTATGTCAGGGGAGAATTTTTTCTTCCCATTTTGAAGTAAATTGGACAAGGTATTTGGAAACTATGAGAGTCCAAAAAATGTTAACTCACTGCTTAAATATTTCCATAATGTGTGTGTTGCTTGAGTCGTTAGAATACAAAATAGCTTATCCTAGAAACTCCAAACTTAATTTAAAACTTTTTTCTTGGTGAGGATTTGTGCCTTTTGCCTTGTTTTGGTTTGGTTTTTGATTAGATTTTTTATGCTGTTCAGAGCAGTTTCTGCATACATTATGGGATCCATGGAGATTATAAATTCCCCCTTTGGAATTAGTAAAGTCTGCATGGCTCTAATATGCAGAGCCAGGAGGGAATGTTGGGAGAGTGTCCAATCGGAGAGACTAACTTTAAACATCTAGATATAGTTCTAATGTTCATAGCTTTCAGAAAAAAACTCGTAAAAAATTAAAACCACGTGTCCTGAATCCAACTCCAGTATTTAACCACATGACTTTCTTTCTATGTGCCTCATCCTTTGGAACGAGCATGGCGGGGAAAGCAGTGGATGTGCTCCCAATACTTCCCCTTGCACCCAAGTGAGAGGAGAGGGTTGGAGCTAGCTAGATGCAAAGTGAGGAGTCTGGGCATTTCATAAAGGGCTGATGCAAAGTATTCCTTTCTCCTAGCTACCGAGGAAGTGTGCTTCAGAAGGGTTTCCCTGCAGGCATGATGCTGAGTCTAAAGGCTCAATGTAGTCTTGGAGAAGATTCACATGGACTATACTTTGTATCACACTCTGAGTAAGATGATCAGGCTTTCAGCACTATATCCCAGCTATGAGCCTCGGTGTATTCTTATCTGACAGATGGCAATAAGTTGAAAATCTGCCTAATGATATAAAGTAAACACATTTGCAAAACACTGAACAGTTATTAATTGACCTGAGCGATCTGACCAGCTTGCAAATGTTTCAAGCAGTGGAGCTAATTTAGCACAGCTCTGGTCTGAACTTTTTGGTCTGAGCACTTTCGATTCTATTAACACATCAGTGAAAGGTCAGAAATAAAATAGTCTTCAAGTTGGAAAGTCTTTGGGGAGTGGGAGAGGGATCAGTTCTGATCAGAGAAAAGACATGTTTGTAAAGCTGTCTCAGCGGTGAAGTTCATCCTCTTAATTCCCAGGCAGAAGTCTTTAGATTGCATTTTTTTTATTTTTAAGGAAGAAACCTGTCAAAGAGAATATTGGAACTGAGATTTTCAAAGATGTCTGGGAAGTCCAATTCCCATTAATTTTCTTTGGCTTTGATCATCTAAAGTTCTTGGGAGATCATGGTCAAAACCACTGACTATAATGCTGACTGATATTGTTTACTTGTACTCCATTGGTCTGTTTCCATCTGTTGTCTCACCTTATAATTTGAATGTAAGCCCCTTGGTGCAGGAGCTGTCCATGTTCTCTCTTTGTGCAGCGCCCAGCACAATGAGATCCTATTCTGTGACTAGGTCCCCTAGGCAGTGGCGTATGATCGACAAGGCCTAGGCGTAAGGCAGCAAATTTGCAAGGGCGGCAAATTTCTAGGGCCTTGATTACAAAAAAGCTGTTATTAGTGACGCCGCGATTCTACCAATCATAAGCCAACCTATATGTTTTTCCCTGTCCCCGCCTTCCTTAAGCTTTGTTCGTTTCCACCTATCAGAGATTTGTCAAACTTCTACCGAATTACATTTTATTGCACTTTTTAGCCACAGTAACTGCATGCGCCATTTGACCTGAGCTTCAAAGGGATGGCTGGCTGGAAAAAACCCCCAAAACAAAACTCCATGTATCAGGTTTAGTTAAGTTGGCTACCAAATAGCCACATTATATAGCAATAAAATGTTGGAGATAAAGTAAATGATGAATGCAAAGCAGTGAATATTTTTTATTAAAATGGTACAAGTGCCCTGTTAATTTTGTCAGGAGAACTATTAGTTCATCTATTATTAGCGCACAGGGGAGAGAATATTCACCTGGATTTTATTATTTCAGTTTCATTCCAATATTCCATCAACTTTTGAAGGTATAGCCTAGTGCTGAATGAAAAGCAGGTGTTGGAAGGGAATTAGGTCTTTAAATTAGGCAGACATATGCACTATTAATTAGACTTTGTATTGCCATTTTTTTTTAAAAAAAAGGATTCATTTTAAATGCTGCCAGTGGCCATTTAAACGCTATTTTAAATTAAATCCACTCCATTGCTGGTACATGACAATGGGCAGGCAGGCATGGGATTCCAGTAATGAGTTATATGTATTGAGTGGGCAGCCATGTGGAACAGTTCTGAATTATGAAATCCACATCTCAACCTGATTCTTTATATCATGTGCTGCACACCAAAGTGTTTTCAAATGGAATTCACCCTTTCAAAAAATAAATAGAGAGGTGTATTTTTAAAGTCACATTTTTCCATAGAGCCATGGTGTAATGTTAAGCAACTGCGGAGGTAGAATTTCATTATAACCATTGTTGCACAAATTAAGATTATGAGCAGTCTGATGCAATGCTTAGCCTGGGGGGCTGGGGTGGGTATTGGGCCTTCAGAGTCCCTAGCAAGAAGAATCTTTGCGTCTCTGAGCTGTTGTGTGCGAGCAGAGCCACTCAATAGCCACTTGTTCAGTCTAAGGCCTATAGTAGGTTTTGTGGCCCTGACATCCCCCCCTACTACCTTCACTACTGGGATAACAGAAGGGTAAAAGGAATGAAGCATTTGAACAGCACTAGATCCACTGGCCCCACCCCCTAATGTTTTTCCTTGTTGTTGTGATGCTATATAGAAAGAAAGATGACCATGTGTACATGAAAATATCACCACTGATGTACAACTGTGATAAATCATATGCAAAGTATGCCTTATAAGGTATCACTGGAAAAGTTGTAATCTGTTGAACAAGGTTATCCTATTTATATGCGTGTATTATCATTGTGTATGAAGTTCTGAATCTTTGCCATGTATTTGTCTTTCAATTCCTGAGTTACACCCACAGGACAGATTTACACTACGGCCAGTCAGCCACAGTTGATGGGCCATTAAGGAGAATCAACTGTTCAGTGTGACCTTCCTGAGGACATCTTGGAAGGCACGGAGACAATGGATTCCCCATGACTCAGCAATGGCATGTAAGGAGATGTGATCCAAGACTCCATGTTTGTCCCAGTAACTTTCCATGCAGCTATGCTAAGAGGTATAAATTGCAGACTGACACATCATTCTTGGTCTTCATTCCTGTTCCACATCTCTGGACTATAATGTCTAAGAAAGTGAAGCTTTGAACAAAGGGCCCTCCGTTTTTTTGGGCGCTCCAGAGAGACTTATTGCAAGCAAGCAGAATTGCCATCACTGCTATTATCCTGACCTACAAGATTCTGAAATCAATTGTAATATAGATGATCCCTTTAACCAATGAATAATGCTCTTCTTGCCTTTTTTATTAATAAACCTTTAGTTTATTTTACTAAAGGAATTGGCTACCAGCATGATTTTTGGGTAAGATCTGAACTATATATTGACCTGGGGTGAATGGCTGGTTCATTGGATCCTTATAGTGGTGCTTTTGGTTTGAATAAACTTACATCACAAAAGTCAAGTTGTCTGGATGGCAATAGGGACTGGATTGCCTATGGGAGGGGCGGGGGACTGTTTTGGCTCCTTGCTAACTAGAATAGTGACAAGAGCACACTTTTTTGTTACTGGCTTGGTGACCTATAATAATAGAACAAACCACCAGTTTTGGGGGGTGCCTACCCTGTTTCCTACAGTCTATCCTGAATTTGGCATCCTCAGCTGTGTTCCAAACCAGGCATGGTGACTGTCCTTCCTTTTCAAAATACAGAGGAGGAGCCCTTCATGTAGCACAGTGCTTTGTGTTTCGCTCTGTTCTGAATCTCTCCCTTCCAGTGTAGCAAAATTGTACCATATACACTGCATGTGGGACCCCCATTGCCATGGAGCTAGGACAGAACTTGGGCAGCGGCTCTCAAGCTGTGGATCATGGAGCCCTTTCTAGTGTTCACAAAATGAAGAAACACTTCAAGAACTGTGCTGGGGAAACTTGAAGGATGGGCGAGGAAGTTATCCGTAGATGAATTAGTTTGAGGAATAAAAGAACTAGAACCATATTGGTGTTTTCAATACTCCGTAGTGGCAATGCTAACTATTGCACTACTTCAGCTTGGAGGGCCTGTTGGACTACACCCCACAGAATCCTTCACAGGAAGTTGGACATGCACAGAATTGGAGAGTCCAGGAGAACAAGAAGGTAGATGGATTGTTAGCAGCACATGTTAAGGTGTTTGTAATTTATGAACAAACTAATATTGGCAGTAACAATAAACTCCAGGGAGTAGCTGATCTTTTTGATGTTGTTGTTTCTGTTCCCCTAAGTGAAATTCTTTCTAAATGTGATAATAAGCCTACTGGACTCTTATTGACTGCAGTGGGCTTTGGATCAGGCTCCCTGAGACATGTTTGACTTTGCATTCATGCTTGTTTTCAACCTTTTAAAAACGATATGGTTGTAAGACCACGTGCTTTAATTCATTACACATTGAAGAATGTATTCTGACTGCCATTCTACCCAAACTATTCTCTACCCAAACTTTAGCCATGAAAGTCAATTTGCAGGGTGAAAATTATCCAAATGTAGTAGACCTCTCCTTAAAATGAAGCAATTCGACTTTTGATCAAAGCATGTTTGTACTTATACAGCTATTCTTCTGACTGATAAAAAGAAGAAAATCTGCCCACAAGAAAAAATGTTTATCTAGAAGGACATTGCAAGCATTTTTGTAAGTAAAATCTTATCTACTGTTCATAGCTGTTTTAATCCTCTGACTTCCAGGAAAATTACAACATTCTAGATTAAGTGGCCTGTGCGGGTTTTCTTCTGATACATTTGGCATTCAGTTAAGAAAGAACACTAATGTGGGAAGAGACTTGTGCTCGTGCATGCCCCAGCACACTGATTCCACTATCAGACTCCTGCTTGGGCTTCTCTGCTTGGTGTCCCCATCAGGTTCCCTTCGTTTAGCCCTATGACCTCACTCCCGATCCTGTTTTTTTCATTGGTTGTCCCACAGAATTATTTGGTGTCACAGACCTGTGGATCCTCCCCGTAGGCTGGGGGGAGGTCCTTTAGAAGTGGGTGGGCTTTGCCCACCCACCTCCTGGATACCAATAGAATCAGGCTCCTGCTTGATTCATTAACCCCTTCATTTCTGAAGGTAGAAACAACTGCTTGTGATTTGGAAAGTTAAAATAATTTAAAACTCAGCTAAACGGTAGTGAAATAATTTGGGCTGGTGACTGGTAAAGTCTGTAGTGTGAGGGGAATCATCCCTAGTGATGAGCACTGGAAGTGAACTAAAAGTACAAGGCTGAGAGAGGTAAATTGCTGATCTGCAAAGACAAACCTGCCCTAAAGCAAACACTGCTATTAGAGAGGGAAGAGAGGGATCGGGAAGGCTTAATTTACCCTGCATACTATCAGGACCCTTTGCAGTTACAGCGATTTCTGCCCCCACCCTCCATTTTTTTTATTTTGAAGTTCCTCCCTCTCTTCCCTTCTGCTTCATTTCAAAAGGCATTATTGGAAAGGGAAGTAGGATAACAGAACTCAGATTCTGTTAGATGAAATCAAGAGTCCCACCTCTGTGGCAGAGAATCTGGGTGTCAGGCTTGACTCTGCTCCTTTCTTTGAAGAAGCAGATGCTCCATAATTCAACCGCCCAGCACTTCTCTCATGTAAGAAACATTGCTAGGTTCCGTTCCTTTGTTGCAACTCCTAATTTTCAAATAGTTCTTCATTGCTTTTAGTACTGTGAAAATGGACTCCTGTAACTTGCTCTTTGATTGCCTGAATAAACCTCAAATGCACTTCACTTGAAGAATGTGGTTTCCTGAAAGTAAAAGTATTAACTCTAGCCCAGGATTCACTGCTTTGGTTACCAGGAAAGCAGCAGATTTACTTTAAGTTCTGATCTTTCTAAACTTTCTGAAGCATGGCACTGCTAGGTTTCGTTTGTTTATTTTAAAGAGTTCTATGATGGAGTATCCACCCCACACAAGACTTGAAGATGGCTAGGTAGGCCAAACAATTGCATAGGTTGCACCTAGAGGAGGCTCTTCCCATCCAACTGAGGCTCAGTTGGATGGGAAGAGAAGGGATCTGCATAAAGCCCAGGAGCTGAGAGCCATAGAGGAATGCAAGGAAGTAGTCTGTGTAGTTACTCCTTGGGAGAAAGGAAGTCTGTCTGGGATTATAAAGGCAAGCTGCCTACAGTTGCTCCCTGGGAGGAGGGAGTTGTGTAGCTGGCAAACCCAGAGAAGAGGGGAGAGCTGGAAAAGGCAGGAAGGTATAGGATAGTACAGACGTTGGCTGCTGATTAGGGGGTCCCTGAGGTGGAACTCTGAGTAGACTAGAAGGTGGCCAGGATGAGGTACCCTAGGGATGAGTGGATCCTGTGACAATTTCACTTGTCACTGGACAAAGAGCAAAATCTACTCAAGCAGCCTCTAGGGTCTTTGTTTAGCAATAGAGCCACATATACATTTAGTGTGTATCTAAAAGTATGTTGCATGTTTACTGAATTAGTTGCTAATTGGAGTCCATAAAACCCAAACAATGTAAGTATTTAAGTCAAGTTTTAAACTGTGTGTGTGTGTGTGTGTCTATTGATAGCCATTGCTAAAATAATTGAGCTTGCATGACATTTCTCTAACTTTTAACTTTTGTGAAATATGATCAGATGGGGATGTATGGAAGGCATCCTCTGTACTACAGTGTGTGCATGGAATATGACTGTAGGTACTCCTCCGTGCTGCTATTCTCTGGATACGTACATGCAGAGTGGTTGCAAAAGGATTGTGCAGTCAGGGGTTTAGAATACTGAGCATTAGAGCTGGGTAGGAAATGGGTTTCCCATCCCATGGAACATTTTCAGGATATTGAAAAAATATCCTGAATCAGGACAAAACAAAATATTGAATATTTTTGTGGATTTTTTATTTAAATTGGTTTGGATAAATAAAAACATCTTATTTTGATAACTTCAATTTTTTTCATTTTTTATTTTGATCATTTAGAGGTGGGTCCCTCCAAAAAAAAATATGCTATAATTAGGTTATCTCAGCCCTACCCAATCTTGGTGTTGGAAAAAGATGGTTATGAGCTTCCATTTCTAAATGAAAAGTCATTTTTTTGAACTGGAAAATTGGAATATTTTCTTTCAAAAATGTCCAAAGGGAAAAAAAGTTTCCAGGTTCACACATTTTTTTTTTTATCATGCATCAAAACTGACCCTTTCCCATGAAAAGTTTGTTTCAACAAATAGACATTTTCTGATGAAAAACATTTTGTTGAAAAATTCCCTATCACCTCTACTGAATATATAGTCTATGAATTACATGTATCTTCTGTACTGGTCTTGTGGATTAGACACTATACTGAGTCTAAATCTATCTGAGTTAATGGCTGGGTCTGCGGCACACTCCCTCGATGAGCTGGGGAAATAATCTTTCTGAATATTCAAACGCTGTACCTCATTTCCCCCCATCTGCAAAACGGAGATGATGCTTCTGCCTGTTCAGATGGTAAACTCTTCAGTGTCGGGGACTTGCTTACTATGTGTATGTACAGTGTTCAGCACAATGGGGCCGTATCTTGGCTGAGACATCAGGGTACTACTGGAAATAATGAATAATAGTAGGGTACATCATAAAGTCTGTTAATCAATATATGCCTGAGTCGATTCCAAACTGAACATGGAAAGCAACGTTACTTTAAGTGCAAATATCCTAGCACTATTCCATGCAAAAAAATCCTACCAACAAAGGCAGCACACAAGGGAGAAAACACAAGAAATCATTAAAGCGCACCATCTAGCATTTGAAATGTAAGAGCAGCTTGAGACAAATATCAGTTTAGCATGACCTGATCATTTGACTCCTGGGCCCACAATGCCCTGCCAGCCATGGGCAATGCAGTCACTGTAACCCAGTGAAGGTAGAACTAACCTTTCTGTGATGGGTTGGATCACAGAAACCCCTCTGGGAGCTGCCACCCTATGTGCCAAGACCACTTCTATCCCTGTTTTCCCTGCCAGCTCGGGACTTCAGCACCCCATCTTGCCGAGCAAGACACTCTTGTCTACTTCAACAAAGACCCAGAGTCTGAATCACCTGCCCCAAAGCTGCAGGTTTACCTGAAAACAGCTCACAGAAATGTGCTTGTCTTTAGTACCCAGATGCCCAACTCCCAATGGGGTCTAAACCTAAATAAATCCGTTTTACCCTGTATAAAGCTTATGCAGGATAAACTCATAAATTGTTCACCCTCTATAACACTGATAGAGAGATATGCATGGTAGTTTGCTCCCCCAGGTATTAATACATACTCTGAGTTAATTAAAAAATAAAAAGTGATTTTATTAAATACAGAAAGTAGGATTTAAGTGGTTCCAAGTAGTAACAGACAGAACAAAGTCAATCACCAAGCAAAATAAAATAAAATGCACAAATTTATGTCTAATCAAACTAAATACAGATAAGATCCTCACCAGTTCCAGAATGCTCCCTTTTTACAGCTAATCTCCTTTTAGCCTGGGTCCAGCAATCACTCACACCCCCTGTAATTACTGTCCTTTTTTCTAGTTTCCTTTAAGTATCCTGGGGGAGCGGGGGTGGAGAGGCTCCTTCTTTAGTCAGCTCAAGACAAAATGGAGGGGTCTCCCAGGGGTTTAAATAGACTCTCTCTTGTGGGTGGAGACCCCCTTCCTCTCTCTTATGCAAAGTCCAGCTCCAAGATGGAGTTCTGGAGTCACCTGGGCAAGTCACATGTCCATGCACGACTCAGTCTTTACAGGCAGAAGCCAATTTACACATGGTGTCTTGTATGTCTCCAGGAAGACTTCTTATGCGGATTGGACCTTCCAGGCTCTCTTGTCTGTTAAGTAGTTCTGGATTGAGCACTTAATTTGCACATTCCTTTCCCAAGAAGTGACCAAATGTTTTAACTAAGGCTACTTAGAAATCAAGCAATTATACAGCCAATGTTCATAACTCTGAACACACAAATGGTGCCTGCATACAACTAGGATGAGCACAACCAGTGGATCATAACCTTTACATAGCTATGTTACATGGCATATGTAGCAAAACCCTATTCCAGTTATATCATACATACATTTATAAGCACCCTCCATAAAGCCTTATGGGGTACACTGTCACACTTTCATCCCAAATGGGTAATGTAACTCTTGATCTCTTATCAGATATAGGCACTATGGGTAAAGGTTAAAGATATATGACAATCAAGCCTCAGGATGTCCCCTCACTCTACATCAGGTACATGCTGGTGTGACTCCGCTACTTTTAGTGGTGGTGTTCCTGACTGACACCAGTAGAAGAGGATAGTCCGCTCTCTGGAGGCTCTCTGGCTAGTCCAGTGTTATGCCTGTGACCACGGTCAAGTGTTATGCCTGTGACCACGGTCAAGTTCCGTAGCTTCAGCATGTGTGTAAAATGAGCATGACACAAAAAAGGATTCATTAGTATTTATAAAGTGGTTTGTACTTTCATCTGAGGATGTCAGAGCATTACGGCTCTGATTATTGTTGTTGGGTAGCTATTTTCTGATACCACTTTGCTTTCTTGGTTTTTATTTTATCCTCAAAGCTCTCAAAGCAAAGCCAATCTGATAGAGTAATTTGACATGGCTGAGCAAATACCGTGGGACTGGTCCTCAGCCCTCCACCATCTCCTTTGTGCCACTGCTCAATGCAGGGGGAGAGTCTGGGCTGAGGAGGAGGGGCAGCTGGATTGCACTGGACTCTAAATGAGTCAACTCTGGTGAAGAATCCCTAAAGAGTGAGTGACAGCAGGTACAGATTAGAGCAACCCACTGGCTTCCTCTAAACTGACCTGGGTTTGGGGCCAGACAGAGAATAAAGGAGCTTGACACCCCCATCCCGGTTACACTGAGTAGAAACTTGGAATAGCAGAGAATCTGGCCCTACATCTCAAGGATGAGGTCTTGATTTCATTAAATTCAATGGCCAAGTTCCTAGAATATGTGCAGATGCTGTGTTGTTAGCTCAGCTTAAAATATACAAGAGGGAATAAAAAAAGAACATCCATATAAGGCCTGATTATCTTCTCACTTAACACCAGTGTGACCTGCAAGTATCTCTACTGAAAATAGTGGAATTGTATCACTGTGAAATTGCAAATGAGAGCAGAGTCAAGCCTTCCAGCTACATAGAACCTCTCACATGCACTTGTGTATTTCTCAGCTTTATCCCAGCAACTTCAAAATCAGCTCAAAGAAAGTCAAAACAGCCCCTTTTAGAAAGGGACCTGAGAAGGGATAGATCATTGATCCAAATTGTTTTTAAAAGTCAATGTGGCTTAAGAGAGAAGGAAATGCAGGTTCTAAGTAATTTCAGATGCCCTTTATTCTGCTGACGTTTGTTTGGGTGTTTGTGGAAGGGTTTGTTGGTTTTGTTTGTTTGTTTACTGTGCCTGTTCAGTAAAAAGTCAGTGCACAAAATAAATATGTCACTGCACTGGGGAAAAATGGAAGAAAGATACATAGCTCGCTTTGAACTTAGTGGAGCCACCGCGGCCCAGGGCATGGTTAACCGGGTGAGCCACATGTGCATACCATATGGATTGGTGAGCATATATTTAAGATTCCTGGCCACTTTGTGTCTTTGATGCATTCTTCTCCAGTTGTGTGTATAAAAAGGCTGGTGGTACAGAAGGGATGTGTTGAGTAAAGCAAAGAACAGTGTGGGAGGCATATTATTGTGGGGAGCATTTTGGAAGGGACCAGGTAGAGAATGTTGTGGGAATCGATATTAATTAATCTGATTGTTTCTATTCCTCACATTCCCACTGAGATAAATGCTCCAGTTCATTCCAATGACAGTTTTGTTTCCAGTACTAAGCAGGGCCAGTGCACGGAAGTTTTGCACCCCTCAGCTAACCCCCCCTCCGTGGCAGCTAACCCAGCCCCCCACCCGGAGAGACCACCACCTCCCTGCCTGGGGAGCCCCTCCTGCAGCAGCTACCCCTTTCTGCAGCTAACCCTGCCCAGGGAGTTCCCCCGCTCCGTGGCAGCTAGCACCGCCCAAGGAAACCCTCCCCCCACAGAAGCTCACCTCTACGGCAGCTAACCCCGCCTGAGGAGACTCCCCTTCCCCCCCACCCTCGCGGAAGCTAACCCCATCCGGGGAGCCCGCCTCCACAGCAGCTAACCCCGCCTGGGGAGCCCCCCATCCCTGCGGCTGCTAACCCTGCCCGGGAAGCCCCCCCGCCACAGCAGCTAACCCCTCCCGGGAAGCCCCCCCCACGGCAGCTAACCCCACCTGGGGAGCCCACCCCATCTCACCTTGGCTCCATCCCATCCACTGAGCACACCAGCATCGCTCTAATTCTTCTCCCCTCCCAAGCTTGCGGGGCCGACTGGAGGAGACTTAGAGTGGGAGCTGTGTGCTCAGCGGAGGAGGCAGAGTGGAGGTGATCTGGGGCTGGGAGCGGTTCCCCTGGGCCCCCCCCGTTACTGCAGGTGGCCCTCCCCATGCCTCCCCCCGCCCCAGCTCACCTCCACTCCACCTCCTCTCCTGAGTGGGCTTTTAGGCTCCGTGGGTGGCCGCCTAGTTTGCCTAAATGGTTGCACCGGCCCTGGTACTAAGTATCTAACCTGAATTCTTAGTAGGGACAGTACTCACATACCTCGCCTTAAGAGCAGCCAAAACCCTTTTCTCTAGAAGTAACCATGCGTTATGAACCATTTTGCTAATCTTTATTTTAAATTCACATGGCTGAGGGGTAGATCCTGATCAGAATTAGATAGCTGCTCTTATGAATGAAAATTATATAGCTGTAATGAGCATTATTTAGTCTCGAAATTGGCTGGCTCATTTAGATCCCATGAAATGATAAGTTCTAAGGGATCACTGTAAAAATCACTTTGAGAAACTGAAAAGTGTTGCCCAAAGATATGAGAGGCTGTAGTGGCCAAATATGTGTTTAAAATTATTCTTTTGTTTTACAATAAATTTCCTATTACATCTTCTTATAACATTCATTTATTTTTGGCCCCCATGAACTCTCCCCAGATCTATGTACTTGTAGGTTCCCCCATCGCTGCAATAATGGAGCACTTCACAGGCTTTAATTACTTATTCTCACAACACTCCTGCGTGGTAGGGAAATAGTATTAGCCTCATTTTACGTATGAGGGCTTGAGGCACAGAGAAATGAAATGACTTGCCCAAGGTCATGCAGGAAGTCTGTGGCAGAGCTGGGAATGGAATCTTGATTTCCTGAGGCTCAGCTCAGTGCTTTACCCACAGTGCGTTTCCGTCCTACTTCCCCAAGATTTACACCAATGTCACTCTTCATTTCCATGCCCACTGGTTTTTTTCTGCAAATGTGTCCTTATCACTGATGGGAATCAAGCAGTAAAATATCAAACACATGATGTCGGAATATTGATTTATTCCTGCAATTTAGGAGGCACCTGCGTTCTCCCTATGGAGCAGTGCAGATGGGAAGAAAACTGCACTGAGGCTGGCTGGAGAGGGAAGGTTGCTCACCACTCCATGAAGTCTCCCCTCCTCTCCCCTCCCATGTATTGTTTAGCTGCAGGTTATCACAGCTCCTCTCCAGAGCCACGCTAAGCAGCAGGAGCTGGACTAACCAGTATGTCCTGCTCCAAAAGCTATGAAACGCCCCCAGTAAAAAAGTAGGGTAAAGATAATACTACTAAGACCCACTAATTTTCCTTTGTGCTCTAGGACTCCCCACTTGGGATGACAGCGTGCAACAGTGAACCAGCAGCCAATAGGAAAGGGGCTCCAAAAAGCAGGGGATCTCTGGGTTTTAAGAAGGTCAGATCAGCAGAACTTTAAGCTTTTTTGGCCTGGAATTCAGGCTCAGATCCTGGCTCCTTCTGTGGTGGCTTTGTTACACCAATGAAAAGCAGATGTAAAGCTGTGGCTTTCCAGGCTACCCTGAGGAGTGTGGTCATTGCCCCTGGTTTGTTAATGGTGTAGCTAGTGTAAAGAGGATGTGACTTCAGAACCCCATCTGCTGGAATGGATATTTTGCAGCCAAGTGCAAGTTGCAGCAGCTCTAACTTGCTGCTCTAAATTGCACTGGGGCAAAATTAGCTTCCAAGTGCCCCAAGGACTATGAGCAACCTACCTACCTTTGCTCCCTGTCTCCTGTAGGCCCTGTACTGAACATAGCATAGCCAAATCTCAGGCCCTCATTCTCCAGGCATGTAGGGGATATCTCAAGTCATCATGATGCCTCCAAAATCTTAGGACTTGTGGCAACATGGCGCAATTTGACATCCATTTTTTTTTCCTTAAATGGAAGAGAGAAACCCAGAAATGGGTTCATGTCAGAGAAAGTGTCTCAGGCTTTTCCACAGCAGTTATGATCTTGATCCCTTCCTGTTTGCAGCTTTTACTGCCTTTGCAGTTTGGGATATAATGCTCATGTGCATGGATCATAGCAGATGTGGCTAGGGTCCCCATGTGTCAGTGCAACAGAACTTGAGTTGGGCAATACCTTTTTCAAAGGAGATTAAAAAAAATACTGTGTAGCTTCATTCACTCTTGAATAACCAGAAACTAAAGGCCAACACTCCTAGGTGACTAAAACATAGGATTTTGACTGAGTAATTATCAGACAAAGGTTTGAATCAACTTCTCTGTTTTTTTTGTATTGCATGTAATAATTCTAAGAGGGTGGGTGGAAGGATTAGATAATCTCTGAAAAGTGCCTATAGTGTAAGGAACAAAAAAGGATATGGAGGTTGCATCTTTCGTACAGTATCTGATGACAAGATCCAACTATACCACACGTAAATGGCTTTGATAAAATCTCATACCTAGCTATGTCGGCCTGCAGGAAAATATATGCAGGAAGGTCAAGGTTTCTTATCGATCACTGAGTGACTAACTCCATGTTACAATAAGGAACTAGAAGCTTCGAGGGTGCGTGGCTTTTTAAATATGTTAATTTAAGTACTAAGCAGTTGGTAAACCAGATAGGTTTTTCCAAGAAGAACAAATAATGCAAACTCTCAGGACACTTGGTTCTCCGAGCATGGAGCCAAACCAAATTCATGTTCCAATTAAATACTCACAAATCCACCCTCTTCATACAAAGCTAAATGGGATGAACATTAGATATGGACTGTGTACGTTGTGAAGGAACATGCATGCTTATTGTGCTCTGACAGACATGCTGAATGAGAGTCCTATGCAGCAGCTAAAATACCTGAGAAGAACCAAAAGCTAAGTCTAATATTGTGACTGGGCTCATAACATAGAAGGTCCCATAAGAGATGGGGAAGAATTATGCCATATTTCAGCATTCTGCATATTATTAAAATAAGATCTAAGAAAAGCGCCAAGACCCGGATTCAGTACATTATTACACAAGCGAATAGTTGAGTTTGAAGTCAGTGAAACTCCTCTCACAATTAAGTACCTTGCTGAACTGGGGCCTAACTCAGCTGCCAACAGTTTATGGCTTACAGAAGAATTGAACAGTCCTAGGCAGTCAAGTGTTGGTCCAAACGAGAAGATAGGATCAGGAAGATTCGGCATGTGGTGATCTGCAAACAACACTGGTTTTTGGAAGTTATTCCCTTCAGTGCCATTCCAGCTACATCCAGCTAATAAGAAACTCTATTGTTTTAGTGTGTAAACTGTAAGTTTTCACATTGCACTGAAGTTTAGGCATAAAGATGAAAATCATATCCACATGCATCCGACAAAGTGGGTATTCACCCACAAAAGCTCATGCTCCAATACGTTTATTAGTCTATAAGGTGCCACAGGACTCTTTGCTGCTTTTATCATATTCTTTGTTACGGCACTACAGTGATGTTTATAAGGGATTCACTGCAAAATCTTTTTACTACTCTCTTCACCCGCTCCACTTCAATACGTGTTCAATTGAATGAAGCCAGTCTGCTATGTCAAATAAGCCCTCTGGGCTAAGTCTTGCAATTCCTGCTCAGGTGAAACACCCAGAGATATCCCAGGGAGTTTTGCCACGTAAGAACTGAAAAAAGACTGCAGGATTTGCCTCTCTATATTCAACAAAACCTTAAACCATATACCTCCACCATGGTTGTGAGGTCACTAGATTGAGAAAGTCCCTGAGTTTTGCAGCAGAAAACCTTAAATCTACAATAACTCTAGCAACATGGAATGGAAGCATTGATAAGTGCTGTGCAAGCACATTTTAGGCTCCTTTGGAACATAAAAAGTGAACCAGGGCCACTTAAGGTGAGAATCAGATAAAGGTGGCGGTCCCCTCCTGGTATACGATCACAGATATAATTCAAGGCAGATATGTTTTGTAATAGTTCTCTGGTACTGGCTCACTTGGCATGAAGTACCTGACCGGCTTGCCAAAGCTGTGGTAATAGAGGAGCAGGGAGTTATCCCGGGGCTCTCATTACTCTGTGGGAGGGGATGATGAATGCTTTTCAAGGGAGATCCTGGAGGAATTCTTAAGAAACACCCTTAATTTAAGTGAGCATTTTGAGGGCCTAAGTGATACATAGGCCTTGGGCTTGGCCCTGTGCAAGGTGATGGGGTGAATTTCTCCTGTCTTGAATGAGAATATACACACATTGGAGGGGATTTGTGGAATGAGAAGGAATACAATGTAGTTCAGCCTACCAGGTCACTGCTACGTGGAACTGTGCCTCTGAAATATGTTGAACATCAAGGTCACACAAAGTGAAATTATATGGAAATAGACCCTAAGCTGTGAACTCTAACACTGAGCATACAGCTGCAGCTTTATATGAAGCCCTGCAGTCACCCCTTGCATTTTGTTAAAGCAGAATGTCTCAGAGATGTAGTGGGCAAAAGTTTCTGAAATGATGTTTTGCCTCCTTTTACCTTTAAATGTCCTTGTCCATCATGTGACCTATAAGCCATTGGCTGCAGTGAAGCTCACTTAGTGCCAGACCTTCCTGCAGCAGTTCTATAGGGTTTTAGGAGAGCTTGTTCATGCTGAAACATTTCTTCAGGGTTCTCTCTGGCCTGGCATTCTTACGAGACAGTCTGCTCCTAGCATGTTGCTGCTGATTTCTAGCATTACCACCAGCATCACAAATTCAGTTAGAATTTCATATTAGTTCAGCAACCCGTGGCAAAAACAAAATGTCCAAAATATAATCTGTGACTTTCACAGTACACCAGTATATGTATGCTGACTGCACAGCTTCCTGTACAGATTTGGGGGCAGCTACCTAGATCAAATCCTGATTACTTTACCCACCTGCGTAGTCTCACTGAGCTGAATATAACTACATGGATGAGTACAGCTAGGGTGACCAGATGTTCCGATTTTAAAGGGACAGTCCTGATATTTTGGTCTTTGTCTTGTATAGGCACCTATTACACTCCAGTCCCTGTCCTGATTTTTCACTCTTGCTGTCTGGGCACCCTAAGTACAGCAAGCAGATTTTGGTTCAAGATTTGTTTGTTTCAATGTCTTATGGTGCCTACCTTAAATTCTGATCCACTTTCCCACTGAAGTCAATAGGCAACCCCCCTTAATCTTCACTGTAGTGTCTCAATCCTTCAATACACAGAGAACTCTAGCCCTGATCCAGCAAAGCACTATAGACTGTGCTTAAGTTTATGCACATGTGGTCTCATTCACTTCAATGGTGTGATGCCACTTTATACCAGCTGGGGATCTGGGCCGTCAGGCAGGGCCACCCAGAGGATTCAGGGGGTCTGGGGTCTTCAGTGGCAGGAGGCCCCCACAGCCGAATTGCCGCCGAAGACCCGGCACTTTGGCGACAGGTCCCAGAGCGGAAGGACCCCCCACCGCGGGTCTTCAGGGCATTTCAGCAGCGGGTCCCGGAGCGAAATGACCCGCCTCTGCCAAATTGCCACCGAAGACCCAGAGTGGAAGAAGCTCCGAGGGCCCAGACACCACAAGAGTTTTCTGGGGCCCCTGGAGCGAGTGAAGGACCCACTCCAGGGGCCCCGAAAAACTCTCATGGGGGCCCCCGGGGCCCAGTGCAAATTGCTGCACTTGCCCCCCCCCCTCTGAGCGGCCCTGCCATCAGGTTTAAGTGATGCAGGTAACATAATTTTAAAAGAATACAAATGGGACCTGATTTCCCTCTATCTTGTACACCCAATCAGAATGGTAGCCCTTCAAATCCACTGAGCACAGATATAAATAGCTACACAATATGCAAAGCACTTGAGAATCAGGCCGATAACTTTTTATGTTGATTAATGTCCCTTTAAGGCAAAAATGAAATATACCAAAAACTCTGGGATAGGAAGAGAACATTAGTTTGTGTACTAGCAGAAAAGCTTTGCTGCTTTCTTCTTTGCTATGATGCCCTGAATTGCAGCACATTAATATTGCTGTTCAGCTGCGGATCTATTTCACTTTGAGATTAAGGCCATGTGAATGCAGCAAGCACAGTTTTTAATATCCTAAGAGGAACTATACATTATTTCTAAACTATTATTGATCTCATTAATTACAATAATTGATCTTGTCCTAGCTTTGCATCAGTATTCTAAGTTCTGAGTTTACAACTGAATATAGTGTGGACTAAGAGAAGCAACCATCTGAAACACTAATTGCATGGAGTTTTATTTAATAGCTACATCATGAAAGATTTGAACTATAGTGAAAACTAATAATTTTACCTGGCTGTGCTCAAGGATATGCTGTAAAACTTAAGATATTTGCATAGGAAAGGATGCTTGTGTTTTTCTTAATGAATATTTAATATGTTTCAGTGATTCATGTGTAATTATGTTTGAACTATCCACACGGTATATTATACTCATGTACAAATTATTGAGCGAATTAATCCCTAGGGCTCCGATTTCTGACCAAAGTTGAATGGCTCCCCAAGTGGCTGCACGTTACTGCAAAAGCATCTTTCTGGTCCCTTGAAACTCACCTCCTTCCCAGTTCCCCTGTATTGATTATTTTTTGTGTAGGTTAACATCCAGACAATTAACAAACTAGAAAAACAAAAGGCTATAATTTTAACCCTTTGCATGCTTATGGAATTTCCTCATATGGAACCAGATTCAAAGTCCACTAAAGTTTTGTATTGTTTGTAGTATCGTAGCACCTAGGAACATTAGACATGGACCAGAGCCCCATTGTTCTAGGCGATGTACAGAATAAAACATGGCCCCTGCTCCGAAGGGCCTATAATCTAAGCCAGAGGAAATCTTTCCATGGACTGTAGTGCCCTTGGAATCAGACTTGCATTCAGTGAATCCAAACTCTTGTGTTCTTCAGATGCACATTGCTGGTCCAGATGCTCTTGTTGCTATTGGAAAACAACGGAGGCCAAAGGTATATGAGACGGACCCTTCAGTGCTACTGGCATGGCATGGAGGGGACTAATTAGGATTCATAACAAAACTCTAAAGGTGTTAAGCCTCAGGTCTAAACTAAGCATGAAGCAGCAGATGCTTTATTATGTAAGACAAATCACTCCCTTCTAAATCAGTGTCTGTTGGAAACAAATGCAACAAATGCAGAGAGCAAGTTTCTGATGATGGGAAATGAACTAAAAGAAAAGAGAGTAGCTACTCTGTCATGAAGAATTAAATCTTACTGCCGTTTATGCCCTATCAAGACACTTTAATTTCTATAACACAACGTGTGGCTTTTAAAAAATCTCTATTAGAGTCTTCTTAAAAAAAAATCACCAGATATTTAATTTGTACAACTGATGTGAGAAATACTAAGCAAGAGATCCAAAAGAGGGAAAGAGAGAAGGACACACAGAAACACTGAAAGATAATTGTATCATTGAGCTGATGAGCCCCATCTTCCCTCCAGCATGTTTCTGGCTGGCTCGCCCCCTAATTTCGGCAGCTAGAGCAGCAGTAGGCAGCCCTCCACTGGGGCTCTGCTGCCAGGGATGGGCCAAACAAGCTGGAGCTGCCCTTCCTCCCCACGGCATTCTCTGTCCCTGTCCCTGGCAGCTGACCCTGGACAGGGAGTGGGCTGCTGCTGCATCACAGCCTGGCTCTGTCAGGCAGAAGTGGCTCTGTCCTACTCCCACCCGGCTACCAGGGAGAG
Source organism: Chelonoidis abingdonii (assembly GCF_003597395.2). Taxonomy (NCBI): domain Eukaryota; kingdom Metazoa; phylum Chordata; order Testudines; family Testudinidae; genus Chelonoidis; species Chelonoidis abingdonii. The sequence continues at coordinate 13,698,492 of NC_133777.1, forward strand.
CAGGCAAATATACCAAGGGGCGGGGGGAGGGGAAGGCACAGGCAGAGAAGGACAGAGCCCTTTTCCTCTCTGCCTCGGCAGGCCAATCTGGGGGACACTTGACCCAGCATGTTCCCCCTGTGTATTGCCTCTGCTTCAATGGGAATGAACAGAACAGCCGATCATCGAGCCAGTCCCCTGCCTCCCAGTCTCAGGCTCCCAGCATCTGACAGTCAGAGGCCTCGGGATCCCTAGAGCATGGAGCTGCATCCCTGACCATCTTGGCTAATAGCCAATGATAGAACTATCCTCCATGAACTTATCTAGTTCTTTTTTTGAACGTAGTCATACTTTTGGGCTTCACAATATCCCCTGGCATTGCATACCACAGCTTGATCATATTATGTGGAGTACTTCCTTTTGTTTGTTTTAAACCTGCTGCCTATTAATTTCATCAGGTGGCGCCTGATTCTTGTGTTATGTGAAGGGGTAAACACTTCCTTTTTCACTTTCTCCACACCATTCACAATTCCATAGACCTCTATCATATCACCTCTTAGTCATCTCTTTTCCAACCTGAAAAGTCCTAGGCTTTTTCATCTCTCCTAATATGGAAGCTCTTCCATATCTTTTATCATTTTTGTTGCCCTTTTCTGTACCTTTTCCAATTCTAATATATCTCATGCGAGATGGAGTGATCAGAACTGCATGCAGTATTCCAGGTGTGGGCGTACTATGGATTTATACATAGACATTGTGATATTTCTATCCCTTTCCTAATGGTTCCTAGCATTCTGTTAACTTTTTTGACTGCTAAAAGAACAGGAGTACTTGTGGCACCTTAGAGACTAACAAATTTATTTCAACATGAGCTTTCGTGAGCTATAGCTCACTGTGCGCATTGAGCAGATGTTTCAGAGAGCTATTCACAGTGACTTCAAGATCTCTTTCTTGAGTGGTAACAGCTAATTTAGATTCCATGATGTTGTATGAATAGTTGGGATTATGTTTTCCAATGTGTATTACTTTGCATTTGTCAATATTGAATTTCATCTACCATTTTGTTGCCCTGTCAGATGGTTTTATGAGATCCCTTTGTAGCTCTTCACATTCTGCTTTTTGGACTTAACTATCTTGAATAATTTTGTGTCATCTTCAAACTTTGCCACCTCACTGTTTACCCTTTTCCCCAGATCATCTATTAATATGTTTAACCGCACTGGTCCCAGTGCAGATCCCTGGGGGACACCACTATTTACCTCTCTCCATTCTTAAAACTGACCATTTATTCCTATCTTTTAACCAGTTACCAGTCTATGAGAGGACCTTCCTCTTTGCCATAACTGCTTAGTTTGCTTAAGAGCTTTTGGGTGACCATGTCAAAAGCTTTCTGAAAGTCCAAGTACACTGTATGCACTGGATCGCCTTTGCCCACACGTTTGTTGACCCCTTGAAAGAATTCAAATAGATTGGCCTTTACAAAAGCCATGTTGACTCTTCCCCAACAAATTGTGTTCATCTGTGTCAATAATTCTGGTCTTTACTATAGTTTCAACCAATTTGTCTGGTACTGAATTTAGGCTTACTGGCCTGTAATACCCAGGATCAGCTCTGGAGCCTTTTTTAAAAAAAAAATGGTGTCACATTAGCTATCCTCCAGTCATCTGGTACAGAAACTGATTTAAATGATAGATTACATACCACAGTTAGTAGTTGTGCAATTTCATATTTAAGTTCCTTCAGAACTCTTGGATGAATGCATCTGGTCCTGGTGACTTCTTAGTTTTTGAGACTTCTGCTAGTTGCTCTTCAAATACTTTTTTGTCCTGCCTTATTATAGCTCAACATTTGACTTGCCAGAGTTTATTCTATTTTCCTCAGCAGGCTTTGACTTCCAATGTTAAAGGATGCCTTGTTGCCTCTCACCATTTTTTTTTTACTTAGTTGTTTAGCCATGGTAGCATATTTTTTTGCTCCTCTTACTATTCTTTTTAATTTCAGTGTATACATTTAATTTGAGCTTCCCTTATGATGGTTTTTAAAACATTTCAGCTAGGACAAGGCTTTGGTGGTATAAGCTCCAGCGTGAGCTTTCAGTTCTGATTTTGCTTAGATCAGAGATAAAAATGAGTGTAAAGGTTTCACACTAGTCTTTAGAGAATGTCGGTCCCCACCACAAAAATAGCTACATGGACAATTATTACTCTTTGCTGGCAAGGGGTAAGAATACAGTAGCAGGGGATTTGCAGCTGAAGATACATTAGCAGACTTATCAGGAAGCTAATACATCATCTCCCTGCATTTGCTCAAATTATATTTTTAACAGTACCAAAGAATCCTGTGGCACCTTATAGACTAACAGACGTTTTTGAGCATGAGCTTTCGTGGGTGAATACCCACTTCGTCAGTTGCATCTGACGCAGTGGGTATTCACCCATGAAAGCTCATGCTCAAAAACGTCTGTTAATCTATAAGGTGCCACAGGATTCTTTGCTGCTTTTACAGATCCAGATTAACACTGCTACTTCTCTGGTATATTTTTAATATAATTTCCATTTGATAATAGCCATATACATTTCAACCACTTCTCAGCTGAAAACACTATACCTTGTGACTTCAGGCCTCCCAAAATGCACCAGATGCAAAGTAATTGCCTCTCAAATGCAATTCCTCTCATGTCTTATTACTTAGCAATTCTAGTGCTTTACAGTGAGTGTGTGTTAAGAACCACTGTCTTCTTAATCCCATCCATTTGATTTCAGAAAACGTACTTAATTAATAACACAAGGCAATATTTCCCTTATAGAACAGGTCAGGGTTACTGTTTGTTTGTCCTACCATATTATGCATTTAATACTCAGTGTTCTGTGCTTTTCTTTCTTACAGCAGTGTTAGATTATATTGCACTGTGCCTCAATGACATTACTAATTTACCTCTTTTACAAAGGAATAAGCAGTAATGGCCCCAATCTACCGTCCTACTAATCTGAGCACAAATGTATTGCTTGTCTAGTATCGCCACTTACTGCTAACTGCATTTAGAAATGAGCTGCAAGTCTGCCATCTTATCAGGCCACAGGAACCATTTGGAAACAGATAAAAAGAAACTGGGTCTCAGATCTTCTCTGACTTATCTAGTAAACATTTCCAGCAGCACGGACTTCAGTCCTGGCTTCAGCCACAAGACTATAGCTGCTGTTAATGGGAACCAAATAAAATGCTTCACCTGTATACTGTGGACTCTGTTTGAACAGCTCATCTAACAGGAGAACCTTCAAAGGGCAGAATTTTATATATTTTTCCAGTGATGACACTACCTTTACACCAGACTTACTTGGCAGACATGTAGCAGCTCACATCCAAGCTTTTAAATGAATTGCTAATAATTCAGAAAAGCCCACAGAATAAAGTACAAATTGCCAGCTCTGAATAGTACAGTTCTCATAGAAGGTAAACAATGGATGGCACAATTACAGGGGACTGGTCAGATGATGGCTTTTGGGTAGATATCCTCTGGAATAATGTACCACCGTCTCCACAGCATTCTGGACAACGTTCCAAAGGAAGTCACATGATACAAGCCTGTGATCAGAGTAGTCTGATGGAATGTTTTATGGCCTATTTCTGGATATAACCAACAACTGTTGTCCACCATCATTATACCACTAGGCACAAAGCCAGTCTAAGAATTTTTGGTAGGGCTTGCAAGATGGTTCCCTGGAATGCATCCCAAACAAATACATTTGATATAAAAACAGTGTGTTTATATGGATTTTACTACTACTCAGCTTCCTGCAGAAGAAGTGGAGCTCAGCTGCTTCTTCCTTTCAGCCCTAGTAACTGGTTAACATGAGTTGCTGCTTTCAAGGCTACTTCCTGTGGGAAAAAAGCTAGAACATTTTTATTAATGAAAGCTGAGATTCCCCTCTCTGATAGCTGTGGGCTTTATGAGGTCCAAAGAAGAAATCACAAACAAAATGTACTCAAACACACTCAATGTCTGCACAAATAGGTCACCTCAGGTCAAATTATTCAATGAAAATAAATTAACTGATGAATATGGCTCTCTTTTTCTATCCACGAGTCATTTGTGACATGACCCGGATTTCAGGAAATTAATTATTTATTGGTAGGCATCCACTGAATGGTTATTGCAAAGAAATTTTAGACTGCAAATTGTTCACCTTGCCTCTCACTGTTTGCAATGTGAGGCTGTGTTCTTACCTGTATTTAATCTAACCACGTAAATTCTGTGTACTTTGCATGTCTATTAACCCCAATAATGGTTGATCTAAATCTCACTGAGGTAAATGTGATTCTTAACTTCCATGGACTTTGGAGTAGGCCCAAAATACATGACATACGCAAAAGTAACCAAGAACTTTCATTTTAACATGTTGTTGTATTCAAAGATATGCTCTTCTCACTCTTTCATTTATGTCAAGCTATTGTGACATATAGCACCTACTTACTGAAAGGAACTAAATACACCTACACTACTGTTTTTCAAAAATAATGTGTCAGCAACACACTAAAACAACTCACAGTAAAATCATATATATATATATTTACACAATCATGTAAGTAGGCACGGCTGATGGCAGTGCCTATTATTAAGATTGCCCAACATTTTGCATTATACGACTCTATTTTCATTTGCTTATAACTTTGTCAAACTTTAACCATTGGGGCTGACATTTTCCATACTTCAGGTCGAAATGTTCAGGGTATCTGCTTCAGGCTGAAATGTTTTGGGAAATTTCAGCCAAAACAGTTCTGCTGTTTCCAAGAACTAGGGTAATGAAAATACATTTTGCCTATGTTAAATTCTGGCAACCTTTTCTTTGAGAAGTCCTAGCACACCCCTGGAAAGGAGTGTTCCCTTTGTGTCAGAATATGTTTTTTGCTGTCCCCAGGACAGTCCACTGAAATTTGGCCAAGTTATAAGCCTTTGAAAACTGAACCCAACCAAAAGACTCCTCCAGGGAGTTGAATCAGGCCATTTATTACATACTATCTGTAGTAATCAATTTGGAACTTGGAGGAAGAAGAGTTGGAGGTGGAACCCATAAGTCAGCCTGTATGCACATAGCTGAAATGCTACCTGCAGTTCAGCATCTCTGTAAATAGTTGTCTTAATAAACACTTACTGTAGTTTAGTTTTACGCGCATGGTGTATTCTCATGTTATTACTCAGCACATGCTGCATGAAGCATTATCCAATTTCTTCTCTAGACCTTCCATGAAGTTCCAGAGTCAAGACTACCTGCAGTGAAAACTGAAGATACTTACAATACACTTTCACAACACATTTTCTCATATGTCCTGACAAATCAGCCTGTAAAGTGACTGCTTCCTTTAACACAGTGGTTCTCGACCAGGAGTAAGTGTACCCCTGGTGTACGCAGAGATCTTCCTGGAGGTACATCAACTTATCTAGATATTTGCCTAGTTTTACAACAAGCTACATAAAAAGCACTAGCAAAGTCAGTACAAACTATAATTTCATACAGATAATGACTTGTTTATGCTGCTTTATATACTATACACTGAAGTGTAAGTACAATATTTATAGTCCAATTGATTCATGTCATAATTATTTGGTAACAATAAGAACATAAGCTATTTTTCAGTAATAGTGTGGCTGTGATACTTTTGAATTTTTATGTCTGATTTTGTAAGCAAGTGGTTTTAAGTAAGGTGAAACTTGGGTGTATGGAAGACAAATCAGACTCCTGAAAAGGGTACAGTAGTCTGGAAAGGTTGAGTGTCACTCCTTTAACACAGGTTATTTCAGTTACTGGGTCAGTTGGGATTGTGTGGGATTGTCTGGGGACTGTTTGAGCCTTTCTTCCCAGGATGATCCTTGATCATCTTTGATCAGCCTCAATCAGTCTTGCAATCACCCCCCTATCCATGTGTGATTAACGACGGGGTAGGGATGACCTAGGAGAGAAGGCCTTAAAAGCCAGAGTCTAAGCAACCAAGGGACTGCAAATAGGGGAACTGAGTTAAACAGGGGCATTTGAGAGGGAGTTTGTAAGAGGGAGTTGTAATATAATTGCTATGGTTAGGGAGGGGCGCATCACCTTTGCCAACACTGCTCCTGTCTCCTCCACTTGCGCCTGTATCCAGACAGGCCACCTAACCATGGATGCCTCTACCTAAATCCTGGTGTGGATTTTTGCAGAGATTGTGACCTGTATTTCCCATTCACAGAAAGCCAGGCTGCAGGGACTATCCAGTGTGAAAGATGCCTGCTGGTAGAATATCTCAGGAAGTAGATGGGAGAGCTACAGGAGGAGGTGGCTAGGCTGAGGAGCATCTGTGCCCATGAGGAATTCCTTGAGAGTATTCATATGGTGACATCCAAGGCTGAGGAAGCTATCCAGCTACAAAGGATTGCTATCACACCACTGGGGAGGAGGATATGGCTCTGTCACAGGGAGGATACTGGCAACGGGTTACTTCTGGCAGCAGGCAGTGTTCCACCCCCACTCCCAACTCACCCACCATGGTGATGGAAAACTGATATGCTTCCCTGAGCGATGAGGAATCATCCCCAAAGATGGAGGAGAAGAAGCCATGTACCCCTAAGGCTGGGAGGATTGCAGCCACCACTTCTAGGAGGGAAATGTAGGGTAATGGTGGTCAGTGACTCTCTTCTGAAGGGGACGGAGGCACCCATCTGTAGCCTCAATATGGCGTCCTGGGAGGTATGCTGCCTTCCGGGGCCCATATCCAAGACATTATGGAGGGATTGTCAAGGATCATCCAGCCTTTTGAATACTACCCCATGCTACTCACCCACATGGGCACTAATGATACTGAAAAGTATGACCTTCAGTAGATCAGAAATGACTACAGGGCTCTGGGAGTAATGGTGAAGGAGTTGGGAACACAGGTGGTGGTCTCTTCGATCCTTCCAGTGAAGTGTAGGGGCCCAGGAACAGACAGACACATGCTGGAGGTGAATGTCTGGCTGTGAAGATGGTGTCGCCAGGAGGGCTTCTGCTTCCTTGACCATGGGATGCTGTTCCAGGAAGAAGGACTGCTAAGCAGAGATGGATCCACCTATCAAGGAAGGAGATGAGCATATTTGGATACAGATTTGCTAACCTAGTGAAGAGGGCTTTAACCTAGGTTTGAAGTGGGCAGGTGACCAAAGCCCACAGGTAAGTCAAGAACGTGGAGACCTGGAAGAAGGTTCAGAATTTGGGGGGTGCATGGGCTGCTATAGCAGGGATAAAGGAGAGACAAGACAGAACTGGGTGGGGGAATCAAATCAATATCTTAGATGTCTGTATACTAATATGAGAAGTATGAGGAATAAGCAGGAGGAACTTGCAATTCTAGTAAATAAACATAACTATGACATAGTTGGCATCACAGATATCTGGTGGGATAATACGCATGACTGGAATATTGGTATAGAAGGGTACAGCCTGCTCAGGAAGGACAGAAAGCAAAAAAAAAGGAGGAGGTGTTGCCTTATATATTGAAATGTACACACTTGGACTGAGGTTGAGATGGAAATAGGAGACAGACTTGTTGCAAGTCTCTGGGTAAGGATAAAAGGGGTGAAAAAATGTGATGTCATGATAGAGCTCAACTACAGACAACCTAACCAGGAAGAAGTGAATGAAGCTTTTTTTAAACAACTGACAAAATCATCCAAAGCACCAGGACTTGGTGGTGATGGAGGACTTCAATTACTCAGACATCTGTTGGGAAAATAACACAGCAGGACACAGATTATCCAAGAAGTTCTTGGAATGTATTGGAGACAACTTTTTATTTCAGAAGGTGGAGAAAGCTACCAGGGGAGAGTGTGTTCTAGATTTGATTTTGACTAATAGGGAGAAACTGGCTGAGAATTTGGAAGTGGAAGGCAGCTTGGGTGACAGTGATCATGAAATGATAGAGTTCATGATTCTAAGGAATGATAGGAGGGAGCACAGCAAAATAAAGGCAATGGATTTCAAGAAGGCCGACTTCAGCAAACTCATGGAGTTGGGAGGTAAGATCCCATGAAAAGCAAATCTAAGGGAAAAACAATTAAAGACAATTGGCAGTTTTTCAAAGGGACATTATTAAAGTCACAAGAACAAACTGTCCCATTGCAAAGGAAAGACGGGAAGTATGGGAAGAGACCACCCTGGCTTAACCAGGAGATCTTCAATGATCTAAAAGTCAAAAAAGATTCCACAAAAAGTGGAAACTAGGTGAAATTACAAAGGATGAATATGAACAAATAACATAAGTATGTAGGGACAAAATTAGAAATGCCAAGGCACAAAACGAGATCAAACTAGCTAGAGACATAAAGGGTAACAAGAAAACACAGTTCTCATGTCCACTGATTTTTGTTTTTATTTAAATGTCTTTAGCCTTCCAGATCTTGTGGAGTTTTCCAAATGCAGTAGCAGCTATTCCGTCTTTGTGCGGGGGGGGGGGGGGGAATCTTCAAAATTTCCATTATTCAATACTAATCCTCCTAGGTATGCACATTTTTCCATTTGTTCTAGTTCTTTCTCTGAGTTAGATCTTTGCCTCTTACTCTTATCTTCCAATTGCCATAATTTTTCCCTTCTCCATGCTGCACTTCAATCTGAATTTGCATTAAACCAGCTTATTTGAAAATGAGTTTATTGCTACTGAAATGTTCTTTGTTCAATAGACTCTAATCTAAATCTGATGTCAAAGAGTAAGTATGGTCTCCTCAAAACACTGTCTCCCATTGACATCTGAAAAAGGGACCATGAGAGAAGTTTAATACTGGGACAGAATTAAAGGTCTATGAGTGAAATCATGATGCCACTGAAGTCAATGGGAGTTTTGCTATTGACTTCAGTGATTCCTATATTTTATCCTCTGCCTTATGTCAATGGTCTGGGGGTGGGGTTTTTTTCCCCACGGGGAGAGATTTGCATCATTTGTTTCATAGATTGAAATGTCATGGCAAGGCAGTATTTCAGTCAACAATTTTAATGATGTATAATTATTCTTAGCTTTTGAAAATGTCACAAATAGTTCCACTTCACATGATAGCTTGTGCTTACCAAAGAAATACTGATGAACAGTCTTGACTCCAAATTCCTAAGTGTAATGTTACAAGCTCCTGAGTAAAAGGGGAAGCATCTTTTGAGAAGTGAAAATAAGTATAAGTCAAGGAAGATTAATAATTATTAAAATTTAAAAATGCACAAGTCAAGGCTTCAAAGTTGTTATCCAGGGATTTACCTACAATGCTTTAATTATGCTGATCTTAAAATGCTTGCTTTGTTGTTTGACTTCCTTATGTGACAAATACAGTACAACGATAATATATCTCCCCATTTGTGAATTTATCTGGGCATGGTTCTGCAGCATAAACACAATACTCTGAAATACAATGTCTAGGAGCCAGCTTCTTGGTGCTGATACAGTCCCTTTGTGCCATTATGGTACCACAAAGGGACGGGAAAGCTCTCCTAATAGTGTAGCTGGGGATTCCTTGGCATGGGGATATTTTCTGATATAAAACCAGCATAATGGTCCCTTGTATGTCCTCCTATCCTGGAGCAGAGTACCAGGTCATGGCCAGAGCATGCTCTGTCCTGGTCAGCTTTATAGCCCTATGTGTCTGTTAATCCAATGCAATTTAGTGTAACCTCCATCCTGCTCCACTGTGCACCAGTAGCCAAACTAGCCCTCCTTCCCCGGTCCTGCTCTGATTGCAGCATGGCCAGACCCAAGGATTGGGACCCATAGCTTCCATCAGATCAACCAATGGAAGATGGGGCAAAGGAGGAGGAAAATCTCATGACGTAAAGTTCCTCTTGTGGAATTTTAACCCCATTCTTCTTTTGGGACGACCTGGGACTTCCACTATGGAAGAAGCAGAGAGTCTTGGCCCCTGAGCCCTGCAGGGTCACCAACATTGGTGGGAAATTTGGGGGATCCCATGGATGAACAGAACTCACCCATGGAGAGATCCCATGGCTCTTCTCTACTACTTAGTCTCCTGTGCCTCTTTCCTGCTCTCTTGGCTCATATGGAGCTATTCTGATAGGGCTTCCCCCGATGGCCATCCCACTTAGAAAGGTCCCATAGTACAGAAGGACTAATTAATACATTTGTAGATTATCAACACCTGGGTAGATGTGCTACTTGGGACAATGCACATCCATGCAGCTCAGATCTTCCCTTCTGTCCTCTGCCTGTTACGCTCACTCATGGGTCACTTGTCAAAAACTGACCTTGTTCTCCAGCCGATAAAATGCACAACCCTGCATACATCTTTCCAAGATGTAGCTGTGTCTTGGGCAACCCCTTTCACAACCCAGAATGTTTACATAAAATCAGTAAACTCTGCAACATCCAAACAAGTGCTGGGTTGATCCTGCACTCCTACTCCAGCCTAGACTCCCACAAAAGAGTTACTATAAAATGTGCTTTGCTAGAGGTGTTGCATTAATATAAACAAATTCAGTGTCTACAAGGAATGCAGAATTGTACCCAGTATATGAATGCCCATCTTGAGCACCCCAATAATAAATCCAGCTTTAGCCATACTAAATTTTGTAAGACAGGTTGTGCCATCTCTGAACAAAATGATGCCTGTCATCCACAATAATAAGGATAGCTGATAGCAGTCAGACTGCTCTGGAGTGATGAGGAGACTGAGAAATACAACTAAAAATCATCTGCATGACACTGACATTTTAACCCTTTCTGCTGAAAAGGTGACCAGTCAGAAATCCAGAAAAGCAGGTAGGAGATGGGAAGTGGGAGACCTAAGGCCACACACTGATTTCTGCAGAGTTCCATAATTCTGCCACCTGGAAGTCAAGCACGATAAATTAAATGTCACCAAATGCATGTGATAAACAGCAAATGGTGCCAAAAAACTTGCTAAATGTTCTATCACTCCCAGCAGGCCCAAGGAGTCTCAGCTTCAAAGAGTACCATTCATTGAACCAAACTGAGATCTCCTATTTTCAGTGGTTAGGAAGAGGAAATGTAATCTTTCGGTTCATTATATATTTTGCTTGTTCACATCAGTGATTAACAGCCTAAGTCCTAACAAGAATTTTTAGGGTCTGCAGAAAAATAGATGCCTCTTCAGCCGTTTTACTACCATGCTAATTTGGCCATGTAAAACTGAAACTCACTTTATGTAGCAAAGGTCACAGTGAACTGCTCATTAGGTCACAAGCCTTCATTAATATTTTAAAAATACATACACTAAAAATGGTACCAGCCCTTAACGCAGCCTCTCCATCGTTATGCGGTTTAGTCAGGTCACCATTAAAATGTCAACATTTGCCACCAGTTGCCACTCAGTGGTGGGGTCAGTTACCCAAGCTGTTTCCCTCTCCGGCTAGCAGTACTTGCTACCTGTTTCACTGAAGCGAAATGCAGTGACAGAAGTTATCAGATGGGATGCCAATTCTTTTCAGGGAGCAAGAAAAAATGGGAGACTGACTGTCAGAAAACTTTCACCTAGAACTCCTGGGAAGGGAATATAGCTGAGTGTATTGTCAATTGGAGTACATAGCTCTGTCCACAGCAGCTCATTACTCTACACCATTATCGCCTCTGGATTGTCATTGTCACTGCAGAGTTACAGAAAAAGTCACTGACACTCAAGATATTTATAAATACTATAAACATTGGCAGATTGATGCTCAGATCTCTTACTTAAGAGCTTAAGCCAAGTCTTTTTTCAACAGAATTAAGTATAATTCTAAAGTATATTCTTAAAACAGGATACATATCCAGGATACATATTCCTATATTGTCGTAGCTTCCTACTCAGATTTGAACCTTAGCGTTCATAAACTGAGACGCTAGCATGAACCTTCTAAGCTTAATTACCAGCTTAGATCTGATATCGCTGCCACCAGCCAAGGATTCCAGGACTTGGCTCCCTCTGGTCTTCCAAAACCTTCTCTGGGGGACCCCAAGACTCAGATGCCCTAAGTCTCACACCAAAGGGAAAACAACCTCCTCCTCTTGTCTCCTCTTTACTTCCTCCCCAGGCTTCCCCTCTGTGGGTTATCCTGGAAGATTACTGTACTTAAACTCCTTGAATTACAAAACAGAGAGGACAATTTACCTTTCCCTCTCCTTCTTGTTCCCCCTCCCTCTTCCCTGAGAGAGACCGTAATCCTGCACAGGATTTCTATCCCTAGAGCCTCCCTTAGAAAAAGAAAATCCAACAGGTTTTAAAAAGAAAAGCTTTATATAAAAGAAGAAAAGACATAAAAATGCTCTCTGTATCAAGAATACAATATACAGGAATTGTAAAGAAAAATAAAATAAACAGCCTTATTCAAAAAAAATTTAACAACAACTACACACATGTAAACAAAAACAATATAAAACCTATATTGTCTTATACCTGTACTTACACTAGGAAACAGAAGATTAAGAAGCTGAAGGATAGAAAGATCCCTCTCATAGCCAAGAGACAGACAAAAGACACACACCCAAAAATTCCCTCCCGGAGCTTTGAAAAATCCGGTTTCCTGATTGGTCCTCTGGTCAGGTGTTTGGTTCCCTTCGTTAACCCTTAGCTATCTGTTTATGACATATATAACTACTTCATAGTTGGGTGTGTTAGAAATGCACATGAAAGAAAAGTAAACAGATTGGTTATGGCAGCCTTTAATACCATTAGAATGGTTCTCCTAAGTTTCATTGTATATTTGCACACACAATCGTTATCTCAGAAGAATGTTGATCCTAGAAAAATCTTTATGCAGATCAAGGAAAACAGGCCTACGTACAAAGCATAGTACAAAAAAATGATAACAAATCTTGTGTAACCTTTCTCATCACCCTAATCTCATTAATATGAAGCAATTTCTGAGATGGAGAAGAGTTGATAACAGCATTGGACTCATGAGATATTTCTGTTTTCCATCCATCAGGCAGGTAATTGCGGGAGTTATGACTTTGTTAGGCAGAAATGCAGAGCTCTAAAGAACTGATAACTGAGCTTCTCTGGTGAGCAGACAATAGAGCAGCATCCAGTAATTGAACACATCAATAAGCTTTCATATCTCATACAGCTTCAGTGCACTGGACAGGCTTGCATTAGACATAATCATATTTTGATCAGGAGAAAATAGGAGTTGGATGAAATAGTATCAATTTTGTTTACAGGGCAGGGAAGAAGCCATCCAGTCTGTCAGAAAAAATGATGTTTTAAAATCTGCCTTTGATCTGGCTCCGAGCTTTGATTTTGTGGCAAATGGGTCTATAAGTCATTTACACCAGCTGCCAGGCCCTTTTCAAAGCACAGAACATTAAGCAGAATCCGGCTTGGAGGAATGAATATACAAGCAACCTAACAAATGGTGACAAAACAGCCCTCTCTAGCTCCTTACAACTTTACGTTGCATCAGCCTGCAGGGAATGCTTGATATTCAGTACAGATGCAATGTATTGATTTGCAATACCCTTGGGCCAAAGAGCACATTTTTGTGTGAGGTGTTTGAATAAGTGTTTAATTTTTTTTCCTGAGGTTTTTTTTATTTGTAACTGAAACCTGAAGCTCCTGAAAACAGAGGCGAGATTATTGGGAAGAAAAAGGAAAAAAGGCTCATTCACATTCGAGTGAAACAAACATCTTTTTACTGCAAAGCTGGCAGCCTATGCTGTCTAGTCAGGGTTCTCAAAGGGGATGGGTAGTGCAGGGTGGCACCATGGCATGAAGTGGAATTGGTCTCCGTGTAAGGGAGTTAGTACTTGGCCTAAAATAGGATAAGAATTTTCACAGCATGAAAAAGCTGGAGTTTCTGGTTCTATACAGAGGGTAGTGCAGGGTTGCTGGGAGGAGACATCCAGTTCCCCCAATATAGGCTTAGTGTTCAGGGCTTCCATCCAGTCCCACTCCCCCATTTCCAGCTGCCAATGGGTTGGAATACCAACTGAATCCCTGAACCAGTTTTTTCAGTTAGTAAGTCCACTGGATCCATGTGACGGTGGCCCTGTCCTGTGCACTTCATTTTGGCCTGGCACATGGGTCATTTTTTAACTGTTTAGGATGACAGCTGGCAAGTGTTGTACTGCCACTGGCTGGCTTCCCCCTTGAGAGCCCCGATGTGGGGCTACCTGATATGGAAGACCTAGCACCAGCTCTCTGTACTGGGGTGTGTTGAAACGGATCTTCAATGGCCCACAGCTGGGCGGACTGTTACCGGGACCAGTGAAAATTTGGAAAACAATATGCTTAATTAATAGTAATTTATTTGAGAGAGAATCACACATGCTGTAAAAGGTTATACAATGTATCTTCTTAATAAGCCTCAATTCCCCAAACATAAACCCTCAGTAACTGTTGGCCTTACACAGTATCCTGATTGGCAAACAAAGCAGGAATAGTTACCAGTTCTAGAAGGAGACTTCTTTTCTTCTCTTCTTTTCCCCTCTCAAGTATTTGGTCTGGCAAATGTGCTCTGAAGCAGGGTCTTGGTTACCCTGAGGCCTTCTGGTTCTAATGTTCTACAAAAGTCCCTTGTAGCAGAGTTTTGGTTACCCTGAGGCCTTCTGTCTCACGGTGTCATGGACCTCTTCAGATGATAATTTGGGAACTAACTAACTAATTTACTTTGCTTAGCATTTATACCTTTTGTTCGGAAAAGAGTCACATATCCCAAAAATATGCTATGTGGGCATTTTATTACTGTTTTTTTTCTAATTAATATTTTTAGAATGGGGGTTGCAAAACAAAGTTCAATCAATGTTTGATTGAACCAAACAAAGTTCAATCAATGCTTACCCTCTCATCAATCATTCACTGGAGCTCTATGTGAGGTTCCATCCAGAGGGGTCACTGATTGCATGTTTTTACGTTTTCTTTATTTTGAGAGCTGGCCCCCCAGCTGATATAGACCAGAGTTCGATGATGAAACATACATGCAAATCGAGCCATTTCAGCACTTCCAGTAAATGTCCACATCATCTATTTAATGCTAAGAGAATCCTGCTCCCAGAATCCTCTAGCAAATTCAGACGTACCAAGCCATACCAAACTCATACTTACCACCTTTCATTCATATCAGCCACAGTAATTCATAATAATTTGGCACTGTCCCAACAGGCTGTATTTCACTTTAATATATAGATTAAAAGGAACATTTGTCATGTCTTCATATGGACTAACAGATGTGATCTTATCCAAAAGCTTGCCATGCTATCCCTTTGCTTGTGAGTTTTGACAATGATCCAGAAAATTCAAACCTAGCATTTCTGGCCTAATAAGCATGTTTGTATTGGGTTTACTAGAAATATGAGCTTGTCAGTGCTTACATTGGAACACAGCCCTGTAACTAAACTCTGCCATGAAACGAGGCAGAAAGTCATGACAAGAACCATGGCACTTAAGTCACATGTTTGTAACAGTCAGGGCTATGAATCACTTCAACAAATTACCAAGGGAAGTGATGGATTCTCCATCTCTTGAAGTCTTCATATCAAGACTCGGTGCCTTTCTGGAAGCAATGCTTTAGGCAAACACAAGTTATTGGGCTCAGAACAGGGGCAAATGGGTGAAATTCTATTGCCTGTGATATACAGGAGGTCAGAGATGGTCGAATGGTCCCTTTCAGCCTTAAAACCTATGAATGTATAAAAAGAGTTCTATGCTATAATTTTTCACAATTATCTATTCTGTTTTTAATTAAAAAATATAATTGGACTCTCAACCATCTTTTTCGGCCTCTCATTTCTCTACTTCACTTTAATCTGAGATGTTGATGGTCATCATCTCACAATGTAGACTATTTGCCTTTCACAAATACTGGGAGAAGGATGTCAGTTCCTTGATGGGAGCATACCCTGCTATTGGTTTGTTTATTTATTTAGCATATTTCCCAATGGGCAAAGAGGTTTGGGGCCATGTTATTTTAAGCTGGGGTTCAAACTAAAAGCCCATTCATCCCCACTTTGTAGCAGCCAAGCATCACTCCTACCATAGGCACCAACTTTCTCCAGCACCGGTGAGTGCTCGTGCTCCCCTGGCCCTGGACCCAGCCCGACTCCACCCTTTCCCTGCTTTTGCTGCGCCCCCATTCCAACTCCTTCCCCAAAGTCCTTGCCCCAACTCTGTCCCCTCCTTGCCCCTATTGGATTCCTTCCCCAAATCCCCATCCCAGCCCCACCTCTTCCCCAAGTGCGCTGCATTCCCCCTCCTCCTCCTTCCCTCCCAGAGCTTGCCATGCAAAACAGCTGTTTTGTGGCACAAGCACTGGGAGCTAGGGCGAAAAGCAAGCACACAACACACTCAGGGGAGGAGGAAGAGGCGGAAGTGAGCTGGGGGGCGGAGCTGCCGGTGGGTGCTGAGCACCCATCAATTTTTCCCTGTGGGTGCTCCAGCCCCGGAGCACCCACAGAGTCGGTGCCTATGACTCCCACTGGGCACATAACAGATGGATACAGATTACCCAATTGTAGAATGTGGAAGGCAGGGGGCTTCAGATCAAAGAATTCTCCTCCCTTCTGGAAGCTCTGAAATTCATTTACAGGGAGCTTTTATTTCCTTTCTTTGGGCCTTCCTTATTGGGTCAGCCTTTTTCCCTGGAGACATCAGCTGGCTGTGGAGCCAACATATATATCTTTTCACACGTCACACACTGATGCAGCATCCCTTTTACTGTTCCTAAAATTGAACTGTGGGCCATATCACGCAAGCTATTTTTTTGTCCATCCCTAGTTGTCACATCACATATTTGAATCCATTCAGCAAAATGATGTAACTAAATAAGGTCAATGGGCTAGAGAGATCAAATGAAGCCATCTTAGGGGAGGCATCTCAAAGGGAACAGCTCCCCTGACTCGTTAGAATGTTCATGGCTCACTTAAGGAAATAAATATTTGTCCTGAAACATTTTAGCCTACTGCACCAGCAACATTTCCTGGTGGCTTTCAATGCGAGGATAAGCACAAAGAGTCCAGGGCTGGCACATCCCTACTTAAATGATAATGTATTAGCAGTTTTAAACTCCTTGGGATCTGCAGACAACCGTGGTATTGGAAAACAATGAATCAGACATTTTGCAAGTACAGTACTAAGTGGCTAATAAGAATTCCACTTGAGAAGCTTATTAGCATGACCATATTATAACAGTGCATGCTCAAAAGAACGGTTATGCATTAGTGTTAGGTGCTCTGCTATCGAATATCTTGCAGGGTATTTTAATATGATAGAAAGCTTTTTCCTTTTGAAATGTAATCATACTCTTACCACCTAATGAAAAATCTGGCTTTGGACCAACTTTGTCACACAAGGCCTGCAAGATGTTTGTATTTTTGATCGTGTTCATTCATTATTTATCCTGAAATTGCAATGCAGGGAATAAAACTTTCCCAACAGAAGATAGATGTTCATTTTTTGTCAAAAATAATAAATAAAATAAATAAATAAATGGTGAAACCAATGTTGTCAGGATCCCTTTTTATCCCCTTTCATCTCATTCATTTGTGCAGCTGATTGAATCCACTGAAGAATATCCTGCAGAAAAAGACATTTCAAGCCACATGATTTCCTTGGCAAGGGGGGTGGCTGAAAACAACGTCAGTTTATGTAAGGCTCCTGAACTGTTGAGCAGTCACAACTCTGACTGAAGCCACAATCAAGCCTATATCCATAATACTCTAGTGCAACAAATGGCTCTCCACCTGTAGAACTCTGGATTCCAAAGGGGAAGGGGGATCTCGTTCTCTCTTGCTTCTAAGAATGGCATATGTGTTACTCCCAGGGACTTCTTGATTTTGCTTTATGCCTTAGACACAGAAATACTCAGCTATGGAACTACTGTATACATGTGTCAGTGCTGACATACTCAGCCTACTGGTGAGCACTGCGAACGAACACAGGCTTTTTATGGTGGTGGCAAAGGGGCAAAGCATGCCCCCCAAATCTGTGCACACGTTGGACGGTTGACCTATGAACCTCAGCCTGCCTGGGGCTCTTTTGCCTGCATGGCACAGTCTTCCCAGACCCCGAGAAAGGTGCTCCAGAGGGTCAGAAGCCATGTGAGAGGAAGGAATGGACAGTGGGCTGTTGCGTGGGAGCACAGCTCTCGAGCAGAGACTCCCTGATTTGGTGATAAAGTAATTAATGCCCCCTATACCTCCAGGGAGGGCAAGAGGAAGGATGTCTCTTGGCAAGCCTTAGACATAGAATTATGTCTGAGTCCCCTTGATTATGACCCAACTAGTATCCTCAGAACTATGTGCACCAGATCCACTGAAATCAGTTGAAGTTCCATAGTGAGTTAAAACTGAGCAAGGACTTCAGGATTTGGCTTGTTGGCAGTAGCCTATGGCTCTTAGTAGCCAAGACTAAATACCAGTAATTTAAATGAGGTCAGTAACCCTGGGTTTAATCTCCTTTAATAACTGCAAGATAATGTTTATTTTTAAAAAGTACATGTTTTTATTAAATAATTAAGATTCCAGGTTTAGCGAGAAAAAAAACCACCCCTGTAATTGGACTAAAATGGCATTATTTTTGAAGCCTTTATAACTCAAAATTATTGAACAATTTAAGTCATTTTTACAATTTAATAAAACTGCTTTCTGAATTGACAGTTTATGTGCTGAGTATAAAATAGCTTGAAATAAACCCTAAAATTAGACTTCATAATGGGGAATAAATCTTAAGAATGGTGACACTAATAACACATTTTTTAAGAAGTCAGTTGAAAAACTACAGGGGCATGGAAATAAGTAATTGTTTTAGTGACTGTTTTAATATCGATATCATGTTGTATGTTATCCTGATGTTTAGTTTCTGACACTGTTAACAATTTATTTTATGATGGTATCAGCCTAAATCTTGCTTCAGGCTGTCCAAAATATAAATGATCACAGCGTTTAAAATAATAATCATCATCCCAGTCAGGATGCTTTTAAAATGGCTCCTAGTAAAAGTTTAGCCAGCTGATCAATTTCACATTATTGACTTCTCTGTATTTGGCAGTATGGGTTTTTCATGTTTTTCTAAGTAAATAATCTTGAGTAACTTTTGGTGTTCATTCATCTGATTGGGATCTTAATCTCGCTTCTGTCTGCGCTAAAAGTTGTGAGTATATTTAAAATACAGTTTCAATTCTGCCTGCAAATTAGCTCAAAGTGTTTCCGATTGCAAGATAATATATAATTAACTGGGCATTTTAGTTACTTTCTGCTTTGTCATTAACGTTTTTGTAAACCAAAGAGTATAAAAATCCTTGTAAATACAAACCCAAGCTGTAATGTTCTTTTACTGCTTTCCTTATTACTCATTATCACAACTGGTTGGTTTGTTTCTTTATCAAAGCACTCAGAAAAATTATATTTCCTTTTATCAGTGGGGTAGCTGCGTTAGTCTGTATCCACAAAAACGACGAGTGCGGGGGTACTTTAACAGATTGGGCATAAACCCGAACTCCTCGTTGCTTTTATAATTCCTTTTGGCTTTTGGGGAGTTTCCTGGTTGACTGCAGGAAGTAAAGTTTTATTTTAGCAGAAAGGAGGTACAATGAGACTTGGAGAGAATAAATTTAGCTTTCAGTAGTCGTCATTTTCTTTATTTGGAAAATGATTTTCATGCAATAGCTAATTTCTTCGGTCCATGCAAGCATCTTTTAAAAATCAGCACTATAGGCCAATTTTTTCAAGGTATGTAGGTATCTGGGGGGGAATTTCAAAACACATAAGCAAGTTAGGTGCCTACATTTTCAAAAGCAACTAGTGATTTTAGGTGCCTCTATCCTTGGGTGCTCACCTTGAGACACCTTAAAAGGACATGATTTTCAGAGGATGGGTGCTCAGCTCTTTCTCAGAATCAGGCCTCTTTAAGGTGTCTCAAACTGGTCACTCAGAGGAAGAAATATCCCAAACCAATAGTTTCTTTTCAAAATTTAGAGGAAGATTTTTTCCAAAGTGCCCGAGGAATTTAGGAGCCCGACTGAAAATCCCCTCCTTAGGCCTTATGTATTTATGGATTAAAGAAAATATTTACTTCTGTTCCCCCTATTTTCTGGAAGATATGCACAGCAGGTAGGATTATAACCCCACTTATCTGAATCCTTAAAGGGCCAGATAATGAGCATTTCTCCCAATATACAAGTTGACCAATTGAGATTTTAGGCCCATAGCTCCTAAAATGGGGCAGGTCTGTCCATATTACTTAACCTAACTGTGAAGGTTATAGAGATGATCCCTAGTAAAAGCATAGTGTGTGTTCCATATTAGGTGCAAAAAGCTCTCCAAATTGTATGTACTCTATGGATTCACCTTCTAAATGATCCTTGAGTAGTCCTACACAATTCCAGTAAACCACTGGTTTTAAATATAATATATATATATATATTAAATATAAAAAGCAAGCGCTTGCCTATTATTTTTAATTAATTGCCTTTCACAACTGGAAGAGGAAAATGAAACATTCAACCATTTTGACCCTTATGTTAATTATTTTCAATAAAGAACAGTACCACCTGTCTACTCTAGCACAAAACATATGCTCAGTACAACAGCATGGAAACCAAGAGCAGAATGGCTCATTTTCAAAAGCAAGCTCCAAATAATTAATCTTTTCCTAATAAATGCATGACAAATATTAACATGCAAATATTATTTTAGTTTTAAAGGAACACATTCAATCTCCCATGTAAACGTGAATTTTGCAGAAGCCAGCCATCCCTGAGCTATCTACATACATTACCTGAGGGAAAGCTGTGAAAGCTTTCCCATCTTCATCAATAGGAAGAAACCTATTTAGATGCTGCCACTGTTGCTGCTTCACTGTTTACTGTGGGTGAAATCCAGGCCTCATTAAAGTCAATGGGAGTTTTGCTCCGGATTTCAGTGGGGCCAAGTTTTCGCTCTTATTCTCAGCATCTTTCTCAGGCATGTCTTTTCATGAGGTCACTCAAATGCTGATTCAGAGTAAGATCTCTTTTATTTAGGGATGTGTGTGATTGGGTTGCATCTGGATGACAGACTAAAGTGATTATGCAATATTTAAATAGGAAGAATCATCTGATTTTTGAAAGTGAAACAGACCTTACCCTCCACTTGCGCCTGTAGAGTATTTTGGACACATTTTGTTCACTCACAGGCTAGACTGAGACACTACTGAAAATCAGGATCTCAATGTCTAAGCATTTGATAGATTATCTTCCCTTGAAAAAAAACCCCTGGATAAAGCACAACAACACTAAGTGCAGATATCATGATTCCAGCATGAATGGCTGGTATCTTTCCTAAAAAGCTTAACTTCCATTGACTTCCTATGTACTTTTCACACATGACTTCATGCAGGCAATCAAATGAACAATCAAGTTCTAACAAGTACATGGGAATACAAAATGTATCTTTGCTGACATAAAGCACTTGCCAGCTTGTCCGTGTGCAACTTTTTAGATATTTCAAGAATTTCTGGAGCTTTTCCTTGAACAGCGCTGATTTGTTAGTTCATAACAAAGCATATATTGGAGGAATTTACATTTTGGTGGGAGAGAGGGTCTGTTTGTAAATTATTCATGGACAGTGTGTGAAATTTTTGACTTTATTCCTTATTCAAAATTATCATGAATTTCTTTGGCAGGTAATTCTTGACCTGCAGAATTTGGACTATGAATTTTGAACATTCTGATATAAAATTCAGTCTAAAATTGATGTTGTAACTGATATTTTATAAGGAAGTACAAATTAAGAATTGCATATTAATTTGGCATATCTGCAGTTCTCAGTTCATGCTGTGGTTCATACATGTTGGTTTGCTATGAATGTCACCTAATTAGAGACGAGAAACAACAGCGAGATGACTTTCATAGAAGGGACTGTTGTGTACATCTAGCCTGACCTCCTCTGTAACACAGGCCAGAGAACTTCCCTGAATTAATTACAGTGATTGCTTTCCATTTTGAATGATCTGATAAAGATTCCTTTTATTGAAAATGGGGAATACCAATAGACCTGGCAATCAGTCAAACCAGTAGCATTTTTAAAAGTGGAATCACTATATGTAACAAAGCAGAGTGGACTGCAAATTTTAAAATGAAGTATAAATTTTGAAATTTTCTTTCAGTTAAATTCTCTTTTTGGGCCTGCTCTTTGAGATGTAACAAGGGTCTCCTGCGGGGGGAGCTGACTGACAACAACTTCCATTGACTCCAGGGAGGGTTAAGGATGCTCATCATTTCTAAGCAGGGGCTCTGCACTTCTCAGGATCAAGCCCCTCAGATTAGCTCACAAATGTTTGTGGAAAGCAGACACGAATGGGCCATGAACACAACGGAACTGAAATTCACTTGTGAATTGAATTCAAATGAATACCCATGAGCTTTTTTCCCCACATGCATCAGCTCCATTTCTGAACCTTAATAACCTGAATAGTAGGTCATTCCATTAGGTTCTCAGAACACAGCAGAGTCTGTTGACAAGCAAGTATCATCAATACATGAAGCAAGCCAAGCACAACATGGAAAAGCTCCTATTTTGATTTCTGTCATACTGATGTTATCTTTCATTAAAAAATCATTAAAAAAAGAATTCAGTGAGGGGTAAGGTGTCCTACAAACTGCAGGGTAAACCTCGACAAGCTTTGCATTTAATTTTTTAACATACCTTACTGTTTACAATACAGAGAGTTGTAAGAGCATTTCCTGCTGCTGTTTATCACTGGGGCTGCAGAAGAAACACTAGAATTACCAAATTACTTATCAAAGACACAGCTGCCAGATAATCCATTCTTCAGGCATTGATCTGCATACCGGCAACAATATGCCTCTAATGCCATCTCACTCCTGCATTTACACTAATTTGCCAACTGATTTCTTGATTAAGCAAATTGTTTATACATATTAATGGGTTCATGGAAAACTTTGTCCAAAACACTATTAAAATGGATGTATTCCCTTTTAGCTTTCTTTTCTTTTCTTTTCTTTTCTTTTCTTTCTTATGGATTAAAACTTGCTGTTTCTAACCATCACACCTTGTACCAGGAGGCTGTTATGGGCCAACTTGGAGTTCTCACAATCTCTCTCCAACCCTATATGGTTTTGGGTTGCTAGTCATCATCATTCCCTAAAATCCCATGCACAGCATCTTGCACCAGTTCCAAACCAAAGAGCCCAATGCAAGTATTGATGCTGACCTGCATCCTTGTTGATTGTGTTAACAAAAAGAACCTTAGATGGGCACAGAGGCTGAACCACTCACCTTACTCATCAAGGCATTCCTTTGAGTTCAAGAATGAGGCATTTTGGTAGGCTAACACCATTCCACTGCCAATGTCTTCATTGCTGCCCATGCTGTCCCTATTCCATGGATATGCAGAGGATTCCAATTGCAGGAGCTGTCAGTCCAGCTTCTCACATGAATATTAAATACAGTGGGTTTTTTTTGTTTTGTTTTGTTCAAAGATCTTATTCACATGAGGCCTGGTTTTGAGAAGGGCCAAGCTCCTTCCATTTCCTTGATTCCATGAGGGTTGTGGGTGAATGCACGTCTCCAGATTGGGTCCATGGTTGCCATTTTGGACTCATATTGAGGCTTGGCATACAAATACATGAGGATGACATGATGCTAGCATGCAGATCCTTTTCAGAAACTGACCATTTCCGTTTGCCTGCAGAATTCCAATACATCTGAAGCATTAGTCTGTATGCTCTTTCTGCACCTTCTGGTTATCCATTCTGTCTCCTGACATGATAAGCTTCATCCATCGGCACATCTGTTGTTCCTCTTGGTTATCTTTTGTGGCACCCATCTGAAAATATATCCCATCCTTTCTACCTGCCCCCCTGCCAAGGTAATTCTCCATGGGGAGGGGAAGACGACAGCTAGAAGACTTATGTGAGGATCAGCTCTTCCATGCTGATACCACCACATCCTTGATGGCAGCACTACTCTGTATAGAGGAATACTGCTAATGCATCTTTGTGCTGTCAAACCTATTCAAGGTGGTATGAAGGAGCCAGTACAGAGTGGGAATGTATGGGAATTAATGCTATTTGCTTATGGCTTTTCCAAGGGATACTGCAACATAAAATGTCTCCCCTGAGCTACACCTTCTCTTCTTCCCTTAGCCTTGCCCAGAGAGTCCCAGACATATGTAATTCAGGTAGCTTTTACTCGGTCCCAAAGTGGTGGCAAAAATGGCATTTAGGATAAACTTCTAGCCTAGTAGATTTCAGCCTGTTTCAGTGGATCTTCCTATATTTTCCTTCCCTCTGGAGTAAGGAATCATCTGTCTCTCAGAATAAACATTGTAGGAAAATATATATGTTACAGAGCATTTCTTTTTCCCAGACTGTCAACCTGGGGCTTTGTTTGTTTTACAGAATGTATGAACTCACTCACTGTTCTTGAAACAGGAAGACAAACCCCTGAAAACACAATGTGACACACGCATAAGTATTATCCACACTCTGATCATAGCAAAAGTCAAAGACCGCATGTCTTAAACTGTTCCCTGCATGACAACAAAGGTTTTAGATGCATATCTATCTTTGAATCCATGTGAGGAACATTAGAGATTGTAATCTTGTAATCTTGGATTAAGCATCGTCCACATCTCATGTTAACAGTAATTACTCTGCATTTTGCTCCTTGGAGGATAGCTTGGCACATTCCCTATCAGTACTGCTGTCCAAAACCACATTTAAATGCCCCCTTTTTGAAGCAGAGAACTCAGTTATGTCAGCCAAATAGGAAATCTGAGGGGGTGTCGTGATTTGAGGTCTATGGATTCGCCATGGTTCTCTGCAATTTTCTTCTCTAGAGGGCTCGGTTTTGACTTGGAACAATAGGCTTGCACAGAACATTATCCATTCAACCTAAATAATATTTGCATAGTTTTTAAATAAAGAAAATACACCATCACAACAGAAACATGAGAGCCTCTCTCAGTAGCAAATGCTTGAACAAAAAAGTGCTGGCGTGCTATTTGACTCTCGACCAGCATGTGCTCAGCACTAGGAGCAGTATAAAAGCCAGGGGGTTTGTTTAGAAATGGGTACCAAGAGAACTGTATTGTCTGGGCACAAAAACCACAGATGGCACCAGTCAGGAAATAGCCTCTTTGAGTAGGAACCAATAAGGAGGGGAAACCCCATTGAGGAAAAATGAAAACATATTTATATTTTAAAAACCAACATAATGGAGCAGTTGTTTGTGCAGCAAGCAATTTTGTAACATCTAGGTATCCCTTTATTTTATAGCCACCTGTAAATAACATTTATGAATTGTCCTCTGTGTTATTTACCTTTCTTTACACAATTTTCTTCATGCCCTACATAGTGGTATTTTCTGGTGTGTCTGAATCAATATTTTTCAGCCACCAAGTGCTTTTGCTATGACAAGGCTTTTAGCACTGTTATGAAGCAGTCAATAATCATGAGTGACCTTTGAAAGCTCTCAGACCTTAATTCTAGGCACTTGAAAAAGTGAATCTCGAATCGACTTGTGCCTCTTGATAAGTCTGCTTCAAAGAAACTATTGTTAATAACAACAAAAACCTGGTCATTTGGTAAAGCCTCTTGTGTCAGAGAGAGGTTTAATTCAAGAGTTATACTGTCTACTTATGCAGAAGAAGCAGACTACCTTAGTCAGCATAGATGGTGAGAGTTAAACACAACAAAGACATGCTCTACAGAATGTAAGTACTCCAGTCATGTAAAGACCTGATTCTCCCCCCAAAAGGCAATTCTCAGTCCAGAGCTGTATGCAACAAACACTGAGCTGCTGAGTTGGGGAACTGCAAAGCTGGAGTGCATCTGAGTTGCAGGGGAAGGAGTGGTGGTAGTGAAAG
Source organism: Chelonoidis abingdonii (assembly GCF_003597395.2). Lineage (NCBI taxonomy): Eukaryota > Metazoa > Chordata > Testudines > Testudinidae > Chelonoidis > Chelonoidis abingdonii. The sequence goes on from NC_133777.1 coordinate 13,724,269, forward strand.
AACCACCTCCACCTTTCCCTATCACATCCCCAAGGTCCACCACGAGGAATCGCTCTGGGAAGCCAGCAAAACCATGGCAATTCTGTTGTGTTTACAATGTTCTGTCCCCATCCAAGGGGCTCTGTTTTAGCCCTCGATCTATTGCATAATTCTGTTTGTCTGCAGATTTAGCACTGCGCTGAATCCAATTCAGAAGGGAGAGGGTTAGCAACACATCAGCAAGAAAAGTTTGTAAAGGAAACTTAAATACTGCAATAGCCATGGGGACACAGACAGCGCTAGTAGAGCCCACCAGCCATCAGTTGCATCAGTTAAAATAAATTATAATCTACTGCCATGGACAGGTTTTGTGCATATTCTAAAGAGGGGAGCAGAACTGGGATTGAGCTCTTGGCATCAATAGATACTTGAAGGAGAAGCCAGCTTCTTCTGCTCCACAGGGGCACCTTTCACCCAAATCTAGTAGGATTTTTTTTCTGACTGGCATAACTCGTCATGATGGGAAACAGCTTCTCCAGAATGATCAGTGTCTTGCTGTCAATGCTTTTTGTGCCAAGCCCTTTTTTGTTCCAGAAGTGGCACTGCTTTGAAAGGGGTTCTTCATAAACTGGCATTTTCACTCTATAATGCTGGTTTGCTGGTTCTTAAAACATTATTCATGAAAACAGCCTATTTCAGTGATATTCCATCATAATAGGTACACAGGTAAAAGGAAATCTTGGCATTAAATATTGGTAGAGGATATTTGATTACCATGCCTCCCTCTGAAAAAAATCAAATTCATTTTTTGCTTAGGATCAAAAGAAATACCTTATTGCAGGAAGACTATTGATTAATGATTTGTGCCATAATCTTTATACCTCCAGCTACAAATTACAACTCTCTACTGCAGATATATTGGCTGGACTTGCTTTCTGGCTGTAATTAGAGAGAAAATAAAATATTACTGGACACATTATCAAGACTATGACATTTTCCATGCTTCCCTTTCAAATCTGTGATAATTCATGCTTCATTATTAGATTATTATGAAAAGTGGACCAGGGCATGAATTTCAGCTAAACCTGCAGTATCATCAACCAACACACACTAGTTTAATGATTCATAAACCAGCTGTTTAATTATCATAATGGGAGAGATAAATAAATAACAATAACCAGGCTCATTCCTATCAAGGGGTTATTACCAGAAACCAGCCTTCTTGGTACTTCTTGGCATTTTTTTATGCCACGTCTGTAAAATCATTGTCTGTTTTAGTTCATGAAGGTTGATTTGTGTAAAGTTGTCATTTGCACCAGAGATATGCCCAGATATTCAGAAATAATGGTTTGCATTCAGCCTTAAAGCACCAGTGTTCCTGCTCCTTTTATTTTGTTAGTTCATGTCAACACTTTATATCTCATTCACCTGTATAAATCACTGGGGAAAGGTGATGGTGGTGGTGGGGAAACAGAATCACGTTAGGAAAAACAGTCTTAAAGAGTTTCCTATGGTGACTGTTGCTAAGGAAACCTCCCTTTTCCATTAGCTCTTGGCATGTTATTAGCATCTGAAATATGGCTTGAGCTCCTACTGTCAGTGTGCCAAAATCCGAGGTTATAGGCGAAGGTTTATAAGTCATCTTATATCCCACTCATAGAGAAGGGCTAGGAGTCGTGTGTAGTGGATACAAAGGCATTTTTCATTTGGGATGCTGGATACACACACATGCTGGAGCTCTTTAACTTTCTAGCTGACAGACAGAGAATCACAGCCTGTATTTTACCACATAGGGTCTGTCTATGTGGTGACTCAGATTGGTGACTGCACTATAAATTGCATCAGTGTGTGGTACAACAGGAGTCTAAGGAAGTGTAAGTTAATATGTTCAAAGAGATATCAGAAACGTCCAACAGAGATAGTAAGGATGTCTAAGCTGGTGCAATTTATGCAGAGGCTGAATTCAAATGTACCTGTGAGGGTCTAGGATTGTGGTGGAAATTTTAATTTGTGCTTCCTTTCACACTCCTGCTAGTGGTTTTTGAAATACTACCTGCTTATTTTAGGTGTGTGTGTATATATATATATATAATCCCCCATTACCATATCATATAAGAACCTTGCAATCTTTCATCTATTTCTCCTCATAATACCCCTGTGTGGTCAGGAAGTGCTATTTTCCCCAGGGGGAACTGAAGCCTAGACAAAGTGACTTTCCCAAGGTCACATGTCTGTAGTAGAGCAGGGAACTGAACCTGTATCTCCTAAATACTAGGCTAAGGTCTTATCCACTGTGTATGCTCACTTCTCTTGAGGTAATGACTTCTCTGTCACCCCAACATGGACTCAAGCTCCCTCACTTCTGAATGGCTTAATGCTTCTCAAAGGGCTGAAAGACGAGACCAGATCACTGAGAGCACGTAGAAAGTGGGAGTCAAGGTATGCGTTTAAAGAACATTTAAAAATGTAGGTGACATGGAAGCTGTTCCTGAGAAATCTATGGTGTTTTGTTTGTGAGGTTCAGCAGCTCTATCGCCTTAGCTCCTGGGTTCTCCTCCTACTATCTCTCAATTTCATTAAATGGTCGGTCTGCTCTGAGAGTTAAACAGGAGTAAACAGTTAAACAGGATTCAATCAAGGCTACTCTCCACCTGCCTGCTGCATTCTTATCTCTACTTCCATTGAGACTGGTTTCTTGAATGCAAGCAAAGAAAAAAAATGTACAGGACAAAAAGAGGACAACAGCTTAAACGGTTATACAGGACGAGCAGACTCACTTAGCCATATAATGTACACCTACCCAACTTATGAAAAGTGAGGCTGAAACTGAATTTTGTAGGAAATCAGGTGCCTGATATCGCAAGTGCCAACCTTGTGAGGTTAAATAAGAAGCAAAATGTTTATCTGTTGTTATAGGAAAATATCCAGAAAAGGTTTCAGATATTTATATGAATGGGGCAGACGCTGTGAGACAGAGCCAAAAATGCTATTTCCTGAAGGGCTATAAACTTGGTTTATCGAATATTGGTAAGTTTCATTATCACTGAGACCACTAGCAACCATCTCTGCAAACAACTGCAACTGACTGGCTTTAGAAAATGTTTTCTCCCCATTGATTCTCCCTGCAATACATGAGCTGTTTGCTTTGTATCAAAATATGAAAACCATCCCACTGGATCTATTTGAATCTTGAATGAAAGAGTTGTTGAACACACATTACTGCTTTCCCAAAGGATAAATGACACTAAAAACTACCTTAGAACATTATAACTAATTGTATGTGAGATTTTGTCTTTTGTTTCATTTCTTTTTAATGTCAGTTTAAATTAAACAAACAGACACAAACAGAAAAAAAACCCTCATGACAGTTTAGCAGATCTCAACATGTTTTCATCACAACATGTACTTACTCTGTGTGGACACTGAAATGCATATTATTGTATGAATATAATTTTCAAGGACTTGCAAAATTAACCATTAGAGCTGATTTGCGGGGGCTCAGCAATAGATTATGAACATCATGAAGGAAAAGGTATTTATCAATTAAATGTATAACTTGCCTTTTGTACTTGCAAACATGATTTGTGTGTGCAGTCTCCATAAGTGTGGGCAAAAATGAGATGCAACATTGTTCCACGGCTATTGTATCTTCACACCAGCATTTTTGCAAGTTGGGCCTTCAGTTTCTTGCAGAAATCTGGATTACATTTTCTGTTTTTAATAGCTTGGGTAAATTTTTTACACATCCAGTAGCAACGTATTTCTGTTGTTTGCTTCTGGCATTCCACTGCAATTATATTTCTCTGACTGAAAAACCAAAGAGAAGTCCCAAGGCAGATTTGCTGACCGAGGTATCAAAAATGTGTTTCTCAGGCAACTTATTCTTTCCGCACATTCATGGCTTCAGCAAACTGATGGTGGCCCGTGCTCCTGGGGGTGTTCACATTTTAGATTAGATTGTGATTACCAACACAGCATGGATTCACAGCAAAGACTCTAGACCCTAATCTACTCCCCTTGAATCAATGGCAAAATTCCCATTGACTTCATAGAAGCTGGATGGGCCCAGTGACAAAACTGATGGGTTTTAATCTGTATCCCACAAAGTTCCAGCTTTATTTGCAGAAAGTATTGGTAATTGAACCAATTAAGAATCCAGCACCTCTTCTCTGCAGGCAGATTAAAGAAACACAGACTAATACAGCATGTGGCAATGCATGTCCTGAGAACTCACTATTTATCCACCTTATCAGGAGCAGGAATAAAATAAAGTGCAATATAATTCCGCATAGTTTATTCAAAGTGAATAAATGAGTAGGCAAAGATTGCTGCCTTTATACATATTTCATAGATGCTTTTGATAAAAAGCAGAACAAACCATTTACATTTAATTGCATCCAAATAAAGAAATTTATCTCATGGCTACTGAATCATGCAACGTTGTTTTTGTCCTGCTGTGCTCAAAAACAAAAGCATCTTATAGTAGGTTGGGAGGTAAGGTGTAAAAGCCTCGATTTATGTTGATCGGGTAGGGAGGGAGGAAGGGAAGTAATTATAATATGTTACTTCAAACACACTAGTTAAACCTTATGGACAAAAGCAGTTTGGAATGATGGCTCTGCAGATGAAAGGGTTAATAAATTTGGTTGCACAGTAATTGCATTACAACTTCTGCACCCAAAGGCACCTCTGATTCTTTTTATACTGATAATTTGTGCTATGAAGGATGGAATCCCCTCAAGAATTACTCCATACAGAGAGTTTATATTAGACTCTACAGTGTGAGACCCTCCTGGGAGCCAGAGTTGTTGCTAACCAGGCATCAAGAACACTCAAACATCAAGAAATTTCTGTACCACTGAGGAAAGTAAACAGGAGTTAGAGATTGCTGAGATGTGTAGGCGTGCACTCTCTTTTTTCCCCCCACTTTACTATATTATTTGGTATTGTAGTATCTGAAAACAAAGGGTGTCTTATACAGATCATTTGTAGTAGGTTAATAGTCCTCTAAATGGCAGGGGGTAGGGGATGGAGTCCTGGTAGGAAACAACTGAAAATAAACCTTATACACACAGAAACGTCTTACTGGCAAAAATAAGATTCATATTCCAAGGTCAAATAGTTTTATTGTTGTTTATTTGTGTAACTGTAGCACCTAAAGGCCAAGCCAATAACAGGTTCCCATTGTAGACAGGAAGAGAGAGTCCCTGCCCTGAAAAGCTTTCAGTCCAAAGAGGTAAGCCATTCACAGCAATACAAGAGGTAAGATGCACAAAAGAGACTGGGAACTGAAACACAGATTAAGTGAGTTGTCCAAGGTCACACAGGGAGTTGTGGAAGAGCTGGGGTTAGTGCCAAGGCCATCCTTTCTCTGCAATGATGAATTCCCTTTAAAATGAACCCCTACTTTTCCTGTTGTTATGTCTATGCTAAAAGCCATACAGGGCACAGCTGCGGACACTACAGCAATGGAAGCGATTGTTAGATCTCTGTAGTAAATCCATCTCTCCAAGAGTCAGTAGCTAGGCTGATGGAAGGATTCTTCCATTGACCTAGCCCTGTCTACACTGGGGCTTAGTTTAGCTTAACTGCACCTAGTGACGTAGCTAAATTGACCTAAATTTCAAGTATAGACTAGGCCTAAGAAATACACTCACTGGTCTGTATTCCACAAACACACTCATACTTACCTTTACTGGCATGAGTAGTCCCAATGAAGCGAGTGTTTCTAACTACATGTGGGACTACTTGCCTGAATAAAGTTACATGGGGGGAGGGATACCTAAGCGGTTTGAGCATTGGCTTGCTAAACCAAGGGTTGTGAGTTTAATCTTTGAGGGGGCGATTTAGGGAACTGGGGTAAAAATATATCTGGGGATTGGTCCTGCTTTGAGCGGGGGTTGGACTAGATGACCTCCTGAGGTCCCTTCCAACCCTGATATTCTTTGATTCTATAAGGACATAAGAATGGCCATACTGGATCAGACCAATGGTCCATCTAGCGCACTATTTTCTATTCCAAGAATGGCCAGTGCCAAATGCTTCAGAGGGACAGTTAACCACCTACATAAGTGCTTTTTGCAGGTTTGGGGCCCCTGTGAGCAGGTCTGATAAACATAATGAGCTGGAACAAAAGAAAATGAAATTTCCATCTTGCTATCCCAATGGAAAGCATTGGTTGTCTTATTTAGAATATATTACAGTCAAAGCTATCACCCAAAAGACCTAAAGAAATTGTTCACTTAGGAGAGGGGGTCTTTTATAATTAAAAATGACAGAGAATTTTATTTGCAAAGTTTAAATAGAACAGAATAAATCATACTCACTTTCTACCAAAAAGTAGTGGGTTGTTCTTAAGATACTTAAATTACAATTTTTTTTCAAATAAAATACTTGAAATAGAAGTATTTCAGTAAATAGAGCATCACTATGTAAAAGTCACTTGTAATATTGGTCAGTGCATCAATTGTCTCAAGCTCAGGGGGAATGAAAATGCAGAGATTATTTAACTAGTCTCTAACATTTGCACAGAACTATGCATAATACAGACTTTCCTGCTCAAACAGTCAGTCCTGAAAAGATTTATGCACATATGGAAGTTTACATGTTGTGAGTAGCCCTATTGAACCCAATGGTTGTATTCATAGGGGCTGACCCAAAATACAGAGATTTTAACAATCTTGTATAATATTATTGTTTTCTCTTAGCCTTGCAATAGATTTAAAGCTGTAAACAGAACTAAATATATTGCTATCTTCTCTCTGATCCTAAGTATGAGAATAAAGAAATACATTAGCTGAAATCTGCTTTCCAAAGAAGGCTGTGCCCTATATCAAATGGTCACAGCACTCTATGGCATTTCTTTCCACAAGCTGACAGTTATTTTACAATAATATGCAAGACTGTGGGTAGAATCTTCTCATGCGAGATTTTGCTCACTCCCAGAATTAAATTCATTTTTAGTCTTAATGCTACATCAAGTCTATGACTTGCTAAGACTCAATCAGAAATGCAGATGCACACAGCAAAAGAGGAAAATATCTGTGGTGTCGAAATAGAGAGGGGCTGTTGTGAAAATAAGCATTGTCCTCAGCTAGTGACTGGCTGCCTTTTTGTATCAAGCAACAGAAACTGTCTTTAAATCCGTCTGCGGCAAGGTCGGGGCCTCCTGTTACATTTATCAATTGAAGTGTAATGTGCGAAATCCACATAACTCTCGACTTCAGCTGGCCCACCTCATGGATCAGTTTGGCTCATTATGCCAATGATGACGGCTATCAGAACATCCTCTTTGGTGTGCATAAAGGCAAGGTCAGCCCACATTTTACCTTTGTAAGCACCTCGTTGGCTCCGTCTGCCACTGGAATGTTTTAATCAGACCTGTTAGGATGCCTCCGCCAATAAGATGTCACCTCATCACTATTTGGCAAGCAGATGTTCCCTGACACAGGTCCCAGCCCTACTTTATAAAGACTTGATTGTTCCTATTTCCATTTCCTGAATTCTCTTCTGGCACACTGGTGTGTTATCTCTGCTGCAGATGGTCTCCGCTTCTGCTGAGCAAGCTTTGACCTCCAGCCACTTCACTGGAGCTTCTCTTAATTTGCAACTGGTGCAAGCAAGATCAAAATCAGGTCCTTAGGATTAAAATGAAACAAAGCAATATATTTTTGTAATGTATTAATTTCTTTGCCATGCTAATAAGACATCCTGGTAGACAAGCAAGTTTGAAACAATTCTCATTATCCACGATGTGTTAAATTATTCTATAAGCTAAAAATAATACATTACATTAAAATCTTAATAAAGCAATTTCCAAGGACACACTTCTGATCAGTGCGTGTGGTATTTGAAGTCTGCTGTAGCTGCCAATCCTTCATAGATTTCTGAGTCACACTGAAATGTAGATGTTAGTGTTTAGAAATTACAGAGCCAAAGAGGAGTCAAATGACTGCAAGCCCACAGACTGTCACTCTACAAAACTTTCTGTACTACTATACGATATACCTTTATCTTGCTCATTGCAGGTTTGACAGCTGAGGAGTAAAGTTGCATTATAAAAGGAAGATTCTGAAGGACAGGTTGACCAGCGTTCAACTCCCTCTGCGAGTTAATACACCTGTGAACTTGGATGATTCACGTAGCGCCAGGGCAGGAGGTACAGCAACCACCAACCTCCCTTGAAGTTTTCCTCTGGGTTGTAAACGGCTTTTGGTCCTGAGCCTGGAAATGCTAATGCATGTGCTTAATTGTAGGCATGTTAGTGGTCCTGTAGACTCCCGTATAAAGTTAGGCATATGCATTTGCATGGGGGTCAGGACGGTTTGTACTTGGAGCAGTGAGCCTGATGCTGCTCCTGCCTGTGTTACTGAGACTATTTTTAGTGTGCTAGTTCAGATAAGGGCTAGAACAAGTATGTTTATGGGAGTCACCCACCCAGCTTGCATTCTAGACAGCCTGAATTCAGCACCTACACATCTTCCCTTTAGGAGCTCTGACCAGTAGTGACCAGCAGTAACCCAAAACCGCTTTCGCCAAACAAATATTTTTTTTAGTCTTAACATCAGGAGCAAAGCAGAGCATAAGAAAAAAAAAGAAAAAAGAAGGGATTTTAGCAGGTCTCTATGCAATGACTGTCTTACCTATAGCAATGGTAGGCCTAGCTTACGCCATAACCCAAGCTCTGGAGTCTGGATGTGTCTCCTCCCCAACAGTTTCTGCCTCAGTCTCCCCTCTTTCCTTTAGGGACTTCCCAGTCCCTTGAGCCTAATTAAAGCAGTTCTGACTACTCACTCAGCAGGCTGTGAATTAGCTCAGTGTATGCAAATAGTAAACTGCACTCCCCAGTCAAGACACTATTCTGAGCTGGGTGAAACATTAGGATGGGTTAAATTAAAACCTGACTAAGACTGGGTGAGTACACCCTCCAGTAAGGATGAGTTAATCAGACACCCCCACCTAAGACAAAACCTGCCCAGGAGTTTGGTCTGAATGGACAGAGGGCTTTTCCTGAGGGGGTGTGTGTGTGTGTGTGAAGGCAGAACACACAAACTGAAAACAGAGAGAGGCAGAGGCAAAAAACAAGAAAGCCAAGCAGTATCCATTGAGCACAGTGTGGCCCTGGGAAAAACTACAGAGATTGTGGCTCTGGTGTTGGCTAAAGACTGTAAGCTAAGAAACTGCTTCTTTTGTTCTTGAGTCGTCTTGCTTCAAATAAAATAGTAGATTCCATCAATTTCTATTTGCAGCTGGAACATTCCCAGGGTGCTGATGTTTGACTAGCCACTTGGGTCAAAAAGGAGCAAGGATAGAGTGCTCATAAATGATGACAGGCAATGTCAAATGTGTCACCCCTCTCTCTCTACCTAACTAATGCTGTCCACTTTATGGGCTAGCTGGCCCTTTAATTATTCTCCCTTTTCCTCCTGCAATAGGTCACTTCCTGCATTCTTGCTGGACTTCCACCTCTAGGGCCTTATGTGTTGGTTTGTGCCAGCAGAAAAGCTGCACTGAAACTGACCCCATAACAAATAAGTGCCAGGCTTTATGAGCCCATGGGACCTGTGCCCCACAATATTCTGCATAGTGGGCCTACCCCCACCAATGCTTGAGCCACAGGAACAACGAAAATTTTGATAAGAAGGGTGCCCAGATTGCCTGCCTAGCTGCATACCCCATCATCTTGGATGGATGGATGGCAAGACCAAATTTGAGAGAAATTGCAACTGGGTGCACGGGGTCACAATGCCACTCCAATTTGGCCTGGCAACCCTGCCATCATGTCATGCCTACCTTGGGATACACTCTCCAAGCATAGAGGTATTCGTCCATTACATTTCCACTTGGGGCTTCGCCTCCTAACCCCTAAGCCCCATTAAAGCCCCACAAACCCAACATCTAAGTTTCTTTCTCTACTGAACTGAAGATACAAGGAGATCCCAAATGAACTAAGAATAATTTTAGTAATGTAAGAAATAGGTGCTAGAAGAACATGTGTATGAAAACTTAGCATGGTTATAAACAAGAAGACTGTATTTTTTGTTCTGATAATGAAATAAAAGACACAGGCAAGTGAATGTATAACTTGTTCAATCCCCTTGGAAGTAGAGCCCGTGGTTTGAGCATGTCACATCACCAGCAGGTGCTATCCAATCTTCCCCCAACCTACATCTGTCAAAATACCTCATTCTTCACCAGAAATGTCCCCTGTTATTACAAGCTATCATAGCTTTCCTACTCCGATTTGAACCTTAGCATTCATAACCTAAGAAGCTAGTATGAACCCCTCTAAGCTTAATTACCAGCTTAGATTTGATCTCGCTGCCACCAGCCAAGAATTTCCAGTGTCTTGGCTCACTCTGGTCTCCCCAAACCCTTCCCTGGGGAAC